>NC_052336.1:5299867-5392292 GCF_016432855.1 Salvelinus namaycush
GTTAATACGATAATCAGATGGAAGCTGTAATCTGTAACATACCTTGTTCACCCTCCTCAGGACTTTAAAGGGCCCCACAAACCGCGGACCCAGCTTCCGGCAGGGCAGTCGGAGGGGCAGGTTACGGGTTGAGAGCAAGACCCTCGCACCGGGGTCTCACTGCGGTGACGGTCCGCACTGGTTTTCTGGCGGCGTGCGGCTCGCTGGAGGTGTACACGGGCGGCCTCCCATGTCTCCTCCGTGCGCCTAAACCAGTCATCCACTGCAGGAGCTTAAGTCTGACCTTGATGCCATGGCGCCAGAACCGACTGGTACCCCAATACACACTGAAAGCGGGAGAGGTTAGTGGAGGAGTGGCGAAGCAAGTTCTGTACCATCTTGGCCCGGGGCACGAACGCCGCCCACTCCCTCAGCCGGTTCTGGCAAAAGGACCGCAGAAACCTGCCCACATCCTGGTTTACGCTCTCTACCTGCCCGTTACTCTCGGGGTGAAATCCTGAGGTAAGGCTGATCGAGAACCCCAGTCGTTCCATGAACGCCTTCCAAACTCTTGACGTGAACTGGGGACCCCGATCCGACACTATATCCTCAGGCACCCAGTAGTGCCGGAAGACATGAGTAAACAGGGCTTCCGCAGTCTGTAGGGCCGTAGGAAGACCAGGCAGAGGGAGGAGACGACAGGACTTAGAAAAACGATCCACAACGACTAGGATCGTAGTGTTTCCCCAAGATCTGTTAGGAACTGACAGATGTGACCAAGGTCGTTGTGGAATGGGTAAGGGATATAACTTACCTCTTGGCATGTGTCTCGGAGCCTTACACTGGGCACACACCGAGCAGGAGGAAACATAAACCCTCACGTCCTTTGCCAAGGTGGGCCACCAGTCCTTCCCAGTCAGACAGCGTACCGCCCGAGATGTGTGGGCCCAATAGATCAACTGGTCACGGACAGCAGACGGAACGTACATACGCCCAACGGGACACTGGAGGGGAGCGGGCTCTGTGCACAACGCCTGCTCAATGTCCCCATCCAGCTCCCACATGACCGGCGCTACCAGGCAGGAGGCCGGGAGTATGGGAGTCTGATCCATGGGCCGCTCCTCTGTGTCATACAGCAGGGACAGTGCGTCTGCCTTCTTATTCTGGGAACCTGGTCTGTAGGATAGGGTAAACACAAAACGGGTAAAGAACATGGCCGACCTTGCCTGACGAGGATTCAGTCTCCTCGCTGCCTGGATGTACTCCAAGTTGTGGTGGTCAGTCCAGATGAGCAAAGGGTGTTTTGCCCCCTCAAGCCAATGTCTCCACGTATTCAACGCTTTAACCACAGCCAACAACTCCCGGTCCCCTACATCATAGTTACGCTCCGCTGGGCTGAGCTTCTTCGAGAAGAAAGCACAGGGGCGGAGTTTCGTGGCGTACCCGAGCGCTGTGAGAGCACGGCTCCTATCCCAGCCTCGGACGCGTCCACCTCCACTATGAATGCCAAAGAGGGATCCGGATGGGCCAGCACGGGAGCCGAAGTAAACAGAGCACTTAGCTACCCAAAATCCCTGTCCACCTCAGCCGACCACTGCAACCGCACAGGACCCCCCTTCAGCAATGAGGTAATGGGAGCAGCAACCTAGCCAAAACCCCGGATAAATCTCCGGTAGTAATTGGCAAACCCTAAAAAGCGCTGCACCTCCTTTACCGTGGTGGGAGTCGGCCAATTACGCATGGCTGCAATGCGGTCACTCTCAGTCTCCACCCCTGATGTGGAACTGCGATACCCTGGGAAGGAGACGGCCTGCTGAAAGAACAGGCACTTCTCAGCCTTGACATACAGTTCATGCTCCAACAGTCGTCCAAGTACCTTGCGCACCAAGGACACATGCTCGGCGTGTGTAGCGGAGTATATCAGAATGTCATCGATATACACCACTACACCCTGCCCGTGCAAGTCCCTGAAAATCTCATCTACAAAGGATTGGAAAACTGATGGAGCATTCATCAACCCGTACGGCATGACGAGGTACTCATAATGCCCTGTGGTGATACTAAACGCTGTCTTCCACTCCCTCCCGGATACGCACCAGATTATACGCACTCCTGAGATCCAGTTTTGCGAAGAAGTGCGTCCCATGCATTGACTCAATCGCCATGGCGATAAGAGGTAGCGGGTAACTGTATCTCACCGTGATTTGATTGAGACCTCTATAGTCAATGCACGGGCGTAAACCTCCATCCTTCTTCTTCACAAAAAAGAAACTCGAGGAGGCGGGTGAAGTAGAGGGCCGAATGTACCCCTGACGCAAGGATTCAGAGACATTTGTATCCATAGCCACCGTCTCCGCTTGCGACAGGGGATACACGTGACTCCTGGGAAGCACAGCGTCTCCAGGAGATTTATTGCACAATCCCCCCCGTCGATGAGGTGGTAATTGAGTCGCCTTCCTTTTACAAAAGGCGAGAGCCAAATCGGCATATTCTGGGAGGGATGTGCACGGTGGAGACCTGGTCTGGACTTTCCACCTTGGTAGCACCAACGGCAACCCCTACACACCTCCCTGAGCACTCTCGCGACCACTCTGTTACGGCCCCTCCGCTGCATTGCAGGGGCGGTTCCTCCTGCAGGCGGAGGAGGGTCGTTAGTGATTGGAGCCACCTGGGCTCAGGGTATTAACTGTTTCACTAATCACTTCCCTCTATCTCTCTCTCTCTCTCTCTCTCTCTCTGCTCCTCCAGGTATGATCCTGTTTTGTTTGTTCCTTTGTAGTTTACATAGTTTTCACTCAGTCATATTCACACACACAGATTCACGCATCCATGCACTTTACATACACCTTACATTATGATACTTCCACACCTCATTCCTTTTTCTTAGTTTAAAGTTAATAGTTTGGTTTATAATAAAGAACATTTTTAATTGGCCTATACCTGTTGTTCGTGTCCCCTCATTTTTGTCACAGGCTATGAGCCGGCCTGTGACAACTCCGTGAGAGCCCTCTGTTGCCAGGAAATAGTGGGGTTATGCAGAGCCAACCAGGGTGTAACGGCTGTCGTCTTCCTCGTCTGAGGAGGATAAGTTAGAAGGATCGGAGGACCAATGCGCAGCGTGGTAATTGTTCATCTTATTTTAATAAAGGTGAACACTCAAAATACAAAACAACAAAAGTGACAACCGAAACAGTTCTATCTGGTGCAGACACACAAAGACTGAAAACAACCACCCACAAAACCCAACACAAAACAGGCTACCTAAATATGGTTCCCAATCAGAGACAACACAAAACACCTGCCTCTGATTGAGAACCATATCAGGCCAAACAGAGAAATAGAAAACATAGAAATACAAACATAGACTGCCCACCCCCAACTCACGCCCTGACCAACTAAATAAAGACAAAACAAAGGAAATAAGGTCAGAAACGTGACACAGGGAAGGCCTAGTACCACAGGAAACGCAGGAGAGTCAATGAGGAAGAGGCTGATTTTCTCCTCATGATCCCCCTGCATAACCATGGCCAAGGAGATGGTGGCCTCCCTGATTAGACCGGACCCTAATGGTCGACTATCCAGAGCGTGAACCGGGAAGGGTCTAACTACAGGAAAAATGGGGATCCCTAAACTAATGGCTAACGCTCTGTCGATAAAATTCCCAGCTGCGCCTGAGTCGACGAGCGCCTTATGCTGGGAATGTGGAGAAAACTCAGGGAAACAAATAGGCACAAACAGTTGATCAACAGAGGACTCTGGATGCGTGTGGTGCGAACTCACCTGGGGTGACGCCAGAGTGCCCTGCCTGTTGCCTCAACTCCCAGAGGAACCAACACGGCACCAACCAGCAGTGTGTCCTCTGCGGCCACAGATGGTGCACGTGATGGCTCCTCCTCCAGTGTCCCTATGAGCAGCCCCTCCTAACTCCAAGGGCACCGGAGCGGGGGTGCTGGAAGATGGCACCGACAGAGCCCCCTCTGGACGTCCGCGGGTGACCAGCAGGTTATCCAACCGGATGGACAAATCCACCAGTTGGTCAAAGGAAATGGTGGCATCCCTGCAGGCCAGCTCACGTCGGACGTCCTCTCGTAGGCTGCATCGATAGTGGTCGATGAGGGCCCTGCGTTCCAGCCTACTCCGGCGGCCAAGGTCCGGAATTCCAGAGCAAATTCCTGGGCGCTCCTCGTCCCCTGACTCAAATGGAAGAGCCTTTCCCCCGCCGCTCTACCTTCGGGTGGATGGTCGAAGACGGCCCGGAAGCGACGGGTGAACTCCTCAAAGTGGTCCAACGCCGCGTCCTCCTCTCTCCACATGGCATTTGCCCACTCCAGCACTCCTCCTGTGAGACAGGAAACGAGGGCAGCTACTCTCTCCCTTCCTGAGGGAGCTGGGTGCACAGTGGCCAGGTAGAGGTCCAGTTGTAACAGGAATCCCTGGCACTGTGCTGCTGTTCCATCATACTCCCTGGGAAGGGAGAGATGCATCCCACTGGAATTCTCTCCGGACAGGATGGGTAGAGGCAACCCCGGGTTGTACTGGTCAAGATTCTGGAAAACTCCCTGTCTCTCCCAGCGGTCCATGGTTTGAACAACGCGATCCATCATGGCACCAAGTTGACTTAACATTGCCGAATGTTCCTGGACGCACTCCTCGACTCCTCTAACCGGGGTACCTGCTCCTGCTGACTCCATGGTTTGGTGTGTAATTCTGTCAAAGGTGTGTACGGGAGGTGAAGTCAGGTGCAGGAGAGCAGAGTGTAGTGAACAGGCGCACTTTAAAACTTCTTATGGCTGCAGTCCCGGTAACGGGACCGATATGACAACAGCCAGTCCAAGTGCAGGGCGCCAAATTCAAAACAACAGAAATCTCATAATTAAAATTCCTCAGACATTCATGTGTCTTATATCATTTTGAAGGTAATCTTGTTGTTAATCCCACCAAAGTGTCCGATTTCAAATAGGCTTTTCAGCGAAAGCACTACAAACGATTATGTTAGGTCACCACAAAACCACAATAATCACAGCCATTTTGTCCAGCTAAAGATAGCTTCACAAAAACCAGAATAGAGATAAAATGAATCACTAACCTTCGATTATTTTCATCAGAAGACACTCATAGGACTTCATGTTACACAATACATGCATGTTTTGTTTGATTAAATTCATATTTATATCCAAAAATCTGAGTTTACATTGAGGCGACAAGATTCACTAAATGCAAAAACATCAAGTGACTTTGCATAGCCCATCGTTTCAACAGAAATACTCATCATAAATATAGATGATAATACAAGTTATACACATTGAATTATAGATATACCTCTCCTTAACTTCTTCTGGCTGTAAGCCCGAAGCCGGGCACAATGTGACAACAGCCACTTCAAGTGCAGGGTGCGAAATTCAAAATATATTTTTTAGAAATATTTAACTTTCACACATTAACAAGTCCAATACAGCATTTGAAAGATAAACATCTTGTGAATCCAGCCAACATGTCCGATTTTTAAAATGTTTTACAGCGAAAACACCACGTATATTTATGTTAGCTCACCACCAAATACAAAAAAGGACAGACATTTTTCACAGCACAGGTAGCATGCACAAAACCAACCTAACTAACCAAGAACCAACCAAACTAACCAAGAAACAACTTCATCAGTCTTATAACATGTTATTCAATAAATCTATGTTTTGTTCGAAAAATGTGCATATTTGAGCTATAAATCAGTTTTACATTGCAGCTACCATCACAGCTACCGTCAGAAATGGCACCGAAGCAGCCAGAGTAATTACAGACACCAACGTCAAATACCTAAATACTCATCATAAAACATTTCGGAAAAATACATGGTGTACAGCAAATGAAAGACAGGCATCTTGTGATTCCAGCCAATATTTCCGATTTCTTAAGTGTTTTACAGCGAAAACACAATATAGCATTATATTAGCTTACCACAATAGCCAGAAACACAAGCCATTCCCCAGCAGCAAAAGTTAGCGATCGTAACAAACCAGCAAAAGATATATAATTTTTGACTAACCTTGATAAGCTTCATCAGATGACAGTCCTATAACATCAGGTTATACATACACTTATGTTTTGTTCGAAAATGTGCATATTTAGAGCTGAAATCAGTGGTTATACATTGTGCTAACGTAGCATCTTTTTCCCACAACGTCCGGATATTTTTCTGACACTCACATATTCTGACCAAATAACTATTCATAAACATAACTAAAAAATACATGTTGTATAGGAAATTATAGATACACTAGTTCTATATGCAATCGCCGTGTTAGAATTCTAAAAATAACTTCATTACGATATGCAGTTTACGTTATGGCGAGAGCGTGCCCAAAACCTGGCCGCAAACTACTAGTACAACATGTTCGACAGATATATGAAATAACATCATAAAATGGGTCCTACTTTTGATGATCTTTCATCAGAATGTTGTACAAGGGGTCCTTTGTCGGGAAAAATCGTTGTTTGGATTTAGAATGTCCTCTTCTCCAGTCAATTAGCACGGAAAGCTAGCAAAGTGGCGCGAAGCTCTCCTTCCTGAACATACGCAGACAAAGCAACACGCCTAACGTCCCGAAAAAATTTCAATAATCTAATAAAACTATATTGAAAAAACATACTTTACGATGATATTGTCACATGTATCAAATAAAATCAAAGCCGGAGATATTAGTCGTCTATAACGACAGCTGTACAGAAGGCAAAACCAGGTCCCTTCACGCGCTCTCCAGAAAACAGGAAACTGGTGACACGTCATACAAAGAGCATTTATTCGACCCCAGATCAAGTTATACACTCCATTTCTTCTCTCACTGCCTGTCGACATCTAGTGGAAGACGTATGAAGTGCATGTATACTGATATATATCAAGGACATTTATAGGCAGGCCCTAGAACAGAGCATCGATTTCAGATTTTCCACTTCCTGTCAGGAAGTTTGCTGCAAAATGAGTTCTGTTTTACTCACAGATATAATTCAAACGGTTTTAGAAACTAGAGAGTGTTTTCTATCCAATAGTAATAATAATATGCATATTGTACGAGCAAGAATTGAGTACGAGGCCGTTTGAAATGGGCACCTTTTATCCGGCTACTCAATACTGCCCCTGCAGCCCAAACAGGTTAATGCAAACGCTATGTCAGATTTCAAAAAAACTTTACGGAAAAAGAAATGCACGCTATAATCTGAGACGGCGCTCAAAAATAGCATACCACAGCTGCAAAGATGGCTTCACCATAAACACAAAAATACATGATAAATATTCCATTACCTTTGATGATCTACATCAGAAAGCACACCAGGAATCCCAGGTCCACAATAAATGTTTGTTTTGTTCGAAAAAATCCGTTATTTATGTCCAAATACCTTCTTTTGTTAGCGTGTCTGGTTTACATATCCAAACGCTAATTCTGGTCACCGTTAAATCGGACAAAAACTTCAAAATGTGATATTACCGGTCGAAGAAACATTTCAAATGTCACGTTCCTGACCTGTTTTCTCTTGTTTTGTATTTATTTAGTATGGTCAGGGCGTGAGTTGGGTGGGTTGTCTATGTGTTGTTTTCTATGTTGGGGTTTTGTGCGTTCGGCCTGGTATGATTCTCAATCAGAGGCAGCTGTCAATCGTTGTCCCTGATTGAGAATCATACTTAGGCAGCCGGGGTTCACGTGTGTGTTTGTGGGTGTTTGCATTTCGTGTCAGTGTTCGTGCCACACGGGACTGTTTGTCGGTTAGATTCTCTTTTGTTATTTTGTTACTTGTAGTGTTCAGTTTATTTATAATAAATATGGACACTTTCCACTCTGCGTTTTGGTCCGATCCCTACACCTCCTCTTCTGACGAAGAGGAGGAAATCTGCCGTAACATCAAACTAAGTACTGAATCAATCATTAGGATGTTTTTAACATATAGCTTCAATAAAGTTCCAACCGGAGTATTCGTTGTTGTCTGCGTGAGCAATGGAACGTCAGTGGCTTGCATGAAGAAAAAGCATGATCAGGAAATGGCTGCTTGATGGACACCTGACTGATTCTGCTCTCATTCTCTCCCACAACATCATAGAAGTCTAATTGAAATTTCTATTGATGGTTGACATCTAGTGGAACCCCTAGGCAGTGCAACACCATTAATAGCTCAAGTGGATTTCTTTAGGGACTCTGGTGAATACACACAGGCTCAGATTTCTGACTGTTTTGATTTCAACTCAGGATTTTGCCTGCCAATATGAGTTCTGTTAATCTCACAGACATAATTCAAACACTTTTAGAAACTTTAGAGTGTTTTCTATCCAATACTAATAATAATATGCAAATAGGAGGAGGAGCAGGCCGTTTGATATGGGCACCTTTCATCCAAGCTACTCAATACTGCCCCTTCAGCCATAAGAAGTTAATTCCGTTCCAAAATACACAGCACATAAAAACAATAACGTGCCAAAAACAGGGAACATGACAAAAGTAAAGCGCCCGACAATAATCCACAATAACAAACAAACAATTACACACAAAGACATGATGAGAAACAGAGGGCTAAATACATGTAGAATGATTAGGGAATGAAAACCAGGTGTGTATGGGACAAGACAAAACAAATGGATATATGAAAACGTCCGGTGAACAGGTCAGGGTTCCATAGCCGCAGGCAGAAAAGTTGAAACTGGAGCAGCAGCACGGCCAGGTGGACTGGGGACAGCAAGGAGTCATCAGGCCAGGTAGTTCTGAGGAATGGTCCTAGGGCTTAGGTCCTCCGAGAGAAAGAAAGAAAGAAAGAAAGAAAGAAAGAAAGAAAGAAAGAAAGAAAGAAAGAAAGAACGAGAGAGAGAGAAATAGAAAGAGAGAGAAAATTAGAGAGAGCATACTTAAATTCACACAGGACACCGGATAAGAGGAGAAATACTCCAGATATAACAGACTGACCCTAGCCCCCGACACATAAACTACTGCAGCATAAATACTGGAGGCTGAGACAGGAGGGGTCGGGACACACTGTGGCCCCATCCGACGATACCCCCGGACAGGAACAAACAGGCAGGATATAACCCCACCCATTTTCAATGTGTTGTCAGTAGGATCCCCCTGAGGATAGACTGGTCACTTAAAGCCATGATGGGCCAGGTCAATGGATACTCGTAGCTCAGGATCTAGAATAGCCCCTGGCATAGATAGCCTACCGAAGTGTGAAAAGAGTGTGGATCTCTATTAATGTGGGTGTGAGCGTGTGAGCGTGTGAGCGTGTGTGTGTGCTTTTGTGTGTGTAGGTGTGTGTACGTGCATGTCTATGTGTATGTGCACGTCTGTGTGTACACCTGGGTGAGAGACTCTTTGATCCCCTTATTGGGTAGATTCATATTTGAAATCATAGATGGACACATCTCACCATCCCTCCTACTGTCTCTCCTCTATATCAACCCATTCATCCCCCTCTCTCTTCTCTCCCTCCCCTTTCAGAGTTAATATGTTCTGCATCTTTTCTAGATTAACAATCATCAAAAACGTCATGCTTAATTACATACATGTACAGTATCTATGTTATGTTGATTTAATTCCATGTCTACTTTGTCAACAGTATGTTGATGTCAGGCTGATCTTTATTGTGGAGAGTGCACTCATGTACAACTAGGGGGTTTCTCAGGTGAAGTACAGCTTGGCTGTAGCCCTAAACGATGTGCTGCTACTACTACTTCTCTCAGCTCATTATCCATGCATGTAGGCCACTGGAATATGCAGCTCTGGGGAGGCTGTACAGCTGGTGACCACAGGCATGACAGAGACAGAAAAGTGCAGTTTGACCGAAATCTTACCTGTGAGAATTCATAAAATACCTAAATTCTCAAAGTGATTTTCTAACGGAGCATTTTTCACCCTGCATTTTAACACTTAATTCAATAGTTTCAAAGTTCTCTATTCTGTCACCATTCAAGGTGATAAAACGACACATACAGTATGTGTGCTAATCAATTACTCTGATGACACCAATATATCCTCCCCTCCTGTAATATAGGCAAAGACAATGATGTGCTGTAGTATGAGGATGTTCCCACCATCCTTATTTAGGTTGACTGATTTAACCAATCCCCCTGTAATCTGTTGGAAACCCACCAGTAACACAGCACCTTCAGGTGGCCCAGATATGTGGTGATAGGAGGACTCTATTTGATGCATGTGTAACAAAGGTAATTAGGCCCTGAGTTTGCGAGGTGTTATTAAAATGCTAAACAGTTTAAGGGCTGGACAACATGACAATCTAAACCTCATCAGGATGTGGGAGGGACGGACAGAGGGAGAAAATTGAACACGTCTGATTTGTATTCGCTGTGGGTGAATGTTATTTCATACATTACAGAATGCAATATTCCTATGGATCATTATTGTCCAAATGAACTCTATGCTGATATATTCACTCTCCCCTACCTGTAGTGGTTTGATTGTTCCCTTGGCAGTAATATTTATTATTTTTGGTGAATTCAAACAAATAGGTCTAATCTAAACATGCTGCGTCACATTTCAACAGTAATGAAAATTTGCTGCAGAAAAAATGTTTTATTAATTGATCATAGTATAGCTTTTGCTACATTGAAATGTTCATTAGGCCTATTGGCTCTTCAGAAATCCAGAGGCAGCTCGATCTCCACTGTCAACATGTAGTCATGTTGACAGTGGCATTATCAGTAGCAGTGGTAGAGGAGGCAGCCATATCCTTCAGCTCATTGTCATCTTCATACTCAGCGATGAGGTCTTTCAGGCTGGTCTCACTGATGGATTTCTCCATAGAGGTGTCTGTTAGGTTGGAGATCAAATCTTTAGCAGAGTCATCCTTCACATCCTCATCAGTAATGATCATGTCCTTAGTGCTCTCAGGGGTCAGTGCCATGTCAAGAGTGGAGGTCTTGGTAATGGAGTCTGACGTGTGAACATCTATCATGGTCTCCGATGAGACCATGGAGGTCTGGCTCTGAGAGGCTGCAGTGGTCTGTGTGTCTGTGTTCATTTCTGTTGTCTGTGTTTCCATCTGCGCATGTGTCGAAGTGCTGGTAGAGGATGGCTTTCTCTCTGTCCTAGCTGCCGTAGACGAGGTGGTCAGAGGGACTCCAGGTAGCTGCCACTCCAGCGGGAGGACGGCCAGGTTCCTAGCCAGGGATTCCTGGGAGAGGGAGCTCTACTCAGAGGAAAAGGGGGGTTAGGTTGAGGTCAGAGGGGAAATTGTCGAGATGTTTGAATCTCTGTCTGTCCGTATAGTAATTTAGGTTTCAGTAACTTACGTTGGCACGTGGTAGAGTCGGAGAGTCAGGTCTTATGTAAATTTCCTCCACAGGGGTCTTCACTTGCCGGGGTGTCCTTCGATTTTCCTGAATAACACAATTGTAACACCCAATGATAACACAGCATTTGGGGAAAGATCTTTTGCTCACAATAAAATATGATACAGCATGTTTGGTTGTCTCACAGAGTTAGGTCTTTGTCCCAAATTAGTTCCCTTGTCTGTTTCTGGTGTTGTACTTATGGGTTTGTGGTCTTGAGATGATTTCAACAGCTGAACTTCAGTACGGTCTTTCTCCCTCCCCACCTTTCCATTACTCTTGTCCTTTACCCTTTTGGTTGTAACATCACCTCCAGACACGACCGAGCCTGTGTAGATTAGACATTTTGATTTTGAAGAAACGTTCTTCCAAGTGGAGCCAATCTCATTCTATATCTAATCAGCAGACACCCCATAACACTCACCAGTATCAGATGCATTTTCTTTGTCCTGGTCCTTTCTACTCTGTCTGTTCTGAGAGAGACCAGTCTTCCTCAGCTTGACTTTCCCACCACAGCAGACGAGAGTGAACATCTGCATTGCCGCCACAGCTGGATGGATGCTCTTCTTCTTCTCTTTCTGCTGGGTCTCCTTTGCTTGATCCTCAGAGGAGACCTCAGTGTCGCAATCAGTACATCAGTTAGAAATCTACTGATATTTCAAACTACAATATCAATGTTGAATATATGTAGCCAATGAGCTCTAGCTTGATTGACAACAAATATTATTTCCTAAGTGTGTTTCCATGTCAAAATGTTACACCATAATAACTAGGGTTAGTGCTGTCCGTGATCCTTAGGACGTCCCTACCCTAAACCCTAACCTTAACCCCTACCCTAACCTTAACCCCTACCTTAACTATTTCAATTTCAACGTCAAAGGTCAGAGTTGGGACGTTCCATGGATTCTGTTTAGACCTTTCCTAATAACTATTAGGGCCTACCCCATCCGAAGGGGCATTGTGACATTATCACATTTGTCAAGAGATGTCAAAGGATCAGATTCAACACAATATGCTGTGTTTTCCTTATTGTGGTCATTATCAGTTGTCAAATGCTTTGGTTAATCCTCATTAATAAACAAGTTTGGATGTCTTACCGAGTTAGGTCTTTGTTTAATGTCTTTTTCTTTTTCCGGTGTCGTTCTGCATTTGTGGTCCTGAGATTCAATGCAATATTTCTCTCCCACAACCTTTCCTTTACTCTTGTCCTTGATCCTTTTCACGTACCTCCAGAGTAGTCCAAGCCTGTAAGTGAAACATTTCTAAGACACATGACCTGTTGTTTTCCAAGTGAAGCCTAAATAATTGTACTATGTAGCAGCACTAATCAATATACACCTCCTAACACTCACCAGTATCAGAGTCATTATTGTTGTTCGTATCGTGTATCGTTGTTCCCTTTCTCCCCTCACCACTCTGGGAGGGATCAAAGGGGGTTTTCTTCACCTTGACGCAGCTCAGCAGTGTAAACAGCTGAAGAAAAGTCAGAGCTTGAGGGATCCTCTTCTTCTTCTTGGGTTTATCTTTATGTTCCTGTGTCTCCTTTGGTTTCTCCCTGTGGGATACCTCAGGGACAGGGTCACTTAGTCTCTGACCCATGTCACGACAAGGTAGTGTAATGTTGTAATCAATCAAATCAGTTATAGGTTGAGAGATCGTCCGAATGTAGCTAATGCGCTCTACCTGAGCTTGTCTGACAGTTTCAGTGTGGTCTGAGATTATGACATAAGTGTGTTTCCGTGGCAACATGTTACCTCATAATGTTCCCTTATAATAACTAGTGCTCCATCCCTGGTAACGGGGCATTGTGACATTATCAAGTTAGTGACCTATCCACATATCCACCCAGAACACTGGAACAGCCTATTTCTATAGACCTAGTCTGCCTGTATGTCTGTATTTTCCTGCTGTAGCAAACTGGATCAAATTAAGATCCAGCAACTGTATGTCTGTCTCTCTCTTTCCTTCTCTCTACCTCTCTCTCTCTGTCTGTACTCATACTCAACCTCTGCCTTCACCCTATTGCAGCAGTTTATTTTCTCATCATTTGCCTGCATCATGTTGCAAGGAGAGAGTGTCTGAGCACAGGTCAATCACTCCACATTGAGTATGATTATACAGTTGATTATCAAGTGCCACATTCAACAGACTACTACTGTTGGTAATCAGAATACATGCTTGTTGTAGTCCAAGAGTCGACTCAGTGAATACATGCAGCCCAGTGGGCAAGAGTCATGGCAACACGTCTATTCATACCTCCTCTATGTCTGCACTATTAAAAGCAGATCGCAGCCACAAGTAGCGTAAGAGATAGCAAGCCTCCCTGGCTCAGCGCCTGTTAGTGTCAGCTTTTAAGTGCTACATGTCAGCCTGATAATTACTCTGTGTGTCATCTGCTGAGGCGATTAGTGATACAAGCTCACACAACATGATAGGCTAACACCTCTGTAGGCACCTGGATGGATCACAGTAGTTTATCCATTTCACTCAGACCACTAACGACAGGTTTGCAGGTATGCACGCACAAACACACACCACATGCACACACACACACACACACCACATGCAAACACACACACACGCACGCACGCGCACACACACACACACACACAAACGCACATATATATGCATTTGCAACCACGCATGCATGCCTAGAAACGCATGCACACACACATTACTGAAGACACGGACACACACACACTGTCCATCATGTCCTATGAGCAGGGAAAAGACAGGGCCAGCAAAAACAACAGCTGACAGACCGTAATAGAGCCTGGCTGTCAAATCAAATGTATTTTTAAATCAAATTAAATGTATTTATAAAGCCCTCCTTACATCAGCTTATATCTCAAAGTGCTGTACAGAAACCCAGCCTAAAACCCCAAACAGCAAGCAATGCAGGTGTAGAAGCACGGTGGCTAGGAAAAACTCCCAAGAAAGGCCAGGACCTAGGAAGAAACCTAGAGAGGAACCAGGCTATGAGGGGTGGCCAGTACTCTTCTGGCTGTGCCGGGTGGAGATTAAAATAGAACATAGCCAAGATGTTCAAATGTTCATAGATGACTGTCAAAGGTGTGTACGGGTGGTGAAGTCAGGTGCAGGAGAGCAGAGTGTAGTAAACAGGCACACTTTAATTCCGTTCCAAAATACACAGCACATAAAAACATTAACGTGCCAAAAACAGGGAACATGACAAAAGTAAAGCGCCTGACAATAATCCACAATAACAAACAAACAATTACACACAAAGACATGATGGGAAACAGAGGGCTAAATACATGTAGAATGATTAGGGAATGAAAACCAGGTGTGTATGGGACAAGACAAAACAAATGGATATATGAAAAATGGAGCGGTGATGGCTAGAAAGCCGGTGACGTCGATCGCCGAACGTCGCCCGAACAAGGAGAGGAGCCGACTTCGGTGGAAGTCGCGACAGTACCCCCTCTTGACGCGCGGCTCTAGTGGCGCGCCGACACCGGCCTCGGGGATGACCCGGAGGGAGAGGCGCAGGCGACGGTGAAACTCCCGCAGCAGTTCAGGATCCAAAACATCCGCATCCGGACCACAGCCGGCGCAGGCGACGGTGAAACTCCCGCAGCAGTTCAGGATCCAAAACATCCGCAACCGGACCCCAGCACCTCTCCTCCGGACCGTACCCCTCCCACTCCACGAGGTACTGAAGGCCCCCCGCCCGACGCCTCGAATCCAGGATGGAACGAACGATGTACGCCGGGGCCCCCTCGATGTCCAAAGGGGGTGGAGGGACCTCCCGCACCTCAGTTTCCTGAAGCGGACCAGCCAGCACCTCCCTGAGGAGAGACACATGGAACGAGGGGTTAATACAATAATCAGATGGAAGCTGTAATCTGTAACATACCTTGTTCACCCTCCTCAGGACTTTAAAGGGCCCCACAAACCGCGGACCCAGCTTCCGGCAGGGCAGTCGGAGGGGCAGGTTACGGGTCGAGAGCAAGACCCTCGCACCGGGGTCTCACTGCGGTGACGGTCCGCACTGGTTTTCTGGCGGCGTGCGGCTCGCTGGAGGTGTACACGGGCGGCCTCCCATGTCTCCTCCGTGCGCCTAAACCAGTCATCCACTGCAGGAGCTTAAGTCTGACCTTGATGCCATGGCGCCAGAACCGACTGGTACCCCAATACACACTGAAAGCGGGAGAGGTTAGTGGAGGAGTGGCGAAGCAAGTTCTGTACCATCTTGGCCCGGGGCACGAACGCCGCCCACTCCCTCAGCCGGTTCTGGCAAAAGGACCGCAGAAACCTGCCCACATCCTGGTTTACGCTCTCTACCTGCCCGTTACTCTCGGGGTGAAATCCTGAGGTAAGGCTGATCGAGAACCCCAGTCGTTCCATGAACGCCTTCCAAACTCTTGACGTGAACTGGGGACCCCGATCCGACACTATATCCTCAGGCACCCAGTAGTGCCGGAAGACATGAGTAAACAGGGCTTCCGCAGTCTGTAGGGCCGTAGGAAGACCGGGCAGAGGGAGGAGACGACAGGACTTAGAAAAACGATCCACAACGACTAGGATCGTAGTGTTTCCCCAAGATCTGTTAGGAACTGACAGATGTGACCAAGGTCGTTGTGGAATGGGTAAGGGATATAACTTACCTCTTGGCATGTGTCTCGGAGCCTTACACTGGGCACACACCGAGCAGGAGGAAACATAAACCCTCACGTCCTTTGCCAAGGTGGGCCACCAGTCCTTCCCAGTCAGACAGCGTACCGCCCGAGATGTGTGGGCCCAATAGATCAACTGGTCACGGACAGCAGACGGAACGTACATACGCCCAACGGGACACTGGAGGGGAGCGGGCTCTGTGCACAACGTCTGCTCAATGTCCCCATCCAGCTCCCACATGACCGGCGCTACCAGGCAGGAGGCCGGGAGTATGGGAGTCTGATCCATGGGCCGCTCCTCTGTGTCATACAGCAGGGACAGTGCGTCTGCCTTCTTATTCTGGGAACCTGGTCTGTAGGATAGGGTAAACACAAAACGGGTAAAGAACATGGCCGACCTTGCCTGACGAGGATTCAGTCTCCTCGCTGCCTGGATGTACTCCAAGTTGTGGTGGTCAGTCCAGATGAGCAAAGGGTGTTTTGCCCCCTCAAGCCAATGTCTCCACGTATTCAACGCTTTAACCACAGCCAACAACTCCCGGTCCCCTACATCATAGTTACGCTCCGCTGGGCTGAGCTTCTTCGAGAAGAAAGCACAGGGGCGGAGTTTCGTGGCGTACCCGAGCGCTGTGAGAGCACGGCTCCTATCCCAGCCTCGGACGCGTCCACCTCCACTATGAATGCCAAAGAGGGATCCGGATGGGCCAGCACGGGAGCCGAAGTAAACAGAGCACTTAGCTGCCCAAAATCCCTGTCCACCTCAGCCGACCACTGCAACCGCACAGGACCCCCCTTCAGCAATGAGGTAATGGGAGCAGCAACCTAGCCAAAACCCCGGATAAATCTCCGGTAGTAATTGGCAAACCCTAAAAAGCGCTGCACCTCCTTTACCGTGGTGGGAGTCGGCCAATTACGCATGGCTGCAATGCGGTCACTCTCAGTCTCCACCCCTGATGTGGAACTGCGATACCCTGGGAAGGAGACGGCCTGCTGAAAGAACAGGCACTTCTCAGCCTTGACATACAGTTCATGCTCCAACAGTCGTCCAAGTACCTTGCGCACCAAGGACACATGCTCGGCGTGTGTAGCGGAGTATATCAGAATGTCATCGATATACACCACTACACCCTGCCCGTGCAAGTCCCTGAAAATCTCATCTACAAAGGATTGGAAAACTGATGGAGCATTCATCAACCCGTACGGCATGACGAGGTACTCATAATGCCCTGTGGTGATACTAAACGCTGTCTTCCACTCCCTCCCGGATACACACCAGATTATACGCACTCCTGAGATCCAGTTTTGCGAAGAAGCGCGTCCCATGCATTGACTCAATCGCCATGGCGATAAGAGGTAGCGGGTAACTGTATCTCACCGTGATTTGATTGAGACCTCTATAGTCAATGCACGGGCGTAAACCTCCATCCTTCTTCTTCACAAAAAAGAAACTCGAGGAGGCGGGTGAAGTAGAGGGCCGAATGTACCCCTGACGCAAGGATTCAGAGACATTTGTATCCATAGCCACCGTCTCCGCTTGCGACAGGGGATACACGTGACTCCTGGGAAGCACAGCGTCTCCAGGAGATTTATTGCACAATCCCCCCCGTCGATGAGGTGGTAATTGAGTCGCCTTCCTTTTACAAAAGGCGAGAGCCAAATCGGCATATTCTGGGAGGGATGTGCACGGTGGAGACCTGGTCTGGACTTTCCACCTTGGTAGCACCAACGGCAACCCCTACACACCTCCCTGAGCACTCTCGCGACCACTCTGTTACGGCCCCTCCGCTGCATTGCAGGGGCGGTTCCTCCTGCAGGCGGAGGAGGGTCGTTAGTGATTGGAGCCACCTGGGCTCAGGGTATTAACTGTTTCACTAATCACTTCCCTCTATCTCTCTCTCTCTCTCTCTCTCTCTCTGCTCCTCCAGGTATGATCCTGTTTTGTTTGTTCCTTTGTAGTTTACATAGTTTTCACTCAGTCATATTCACACACACAGATTCACGCATCCATGCACTTTACATACACCTTACATTATGATACTTCCACACCTCATTCCTTTTTCTTAGTTTAAAGTTAATAGTTTGGTTTATAATAAAGAACATTTTTAATTGGCCTATACCTGTTGTTCGTGTCCCCTCATTTTTGTCACAGGCTATGAGCCGGCCTGTGACAACTCCGTGAGAGCCCTCTGTTGCCAGGAAATAGTGGGGTTATGCAGAGCCAACCAGGGTGTAACGGCTGTCGTCTTCCTCGTCTGAGGAGGATAAGTTAGAAGGATCGGAGGACCAATGCGCAGCGTGGTAATTGTTCATCTTATTTTAATAAAGGTGAACACTCAAAATACAAAACAACAAAAGTGACAACCGAAACAGTTCTATCTGGTGCAGACACACAAAGACTGAAAACAACCACCCACAAAACCCAACACAAAACAGGCTACCTAAATATGGTTCCCAATCAGAGACAACACAAAACACCTGCCTCTGATTGAGAACCATATCAGGCCAAACAGAGAAATAGAAAACATAGAAATACAAACATAGACTGCCCACCCCCAACTCACGCCCTGACCAACTAAATAAAGACAAAACAAAGGAAATAAGGTCAGAAACATGACACAGGGAAGGCCTAGTACCACAGGAAACGCAGGAGAGTCAATGAGGAAGAGGCTGATTTTCTCCTCATGATCCCCCTGCATAACCATGGCCAAGGAGATGGTGGCCTCCCTGATTAGACCGGACCCTAATGGTCGACTATCCAGAGCGTGAACCGGGAAGGGTCTAACTACAGGAAAAATGGGGATCCCTAAACTAATGGCTAACGCTCTGTCGATAAAATTCCCAGCTGCGCCTGAGTCGACGAGCGCCTTATGCTGGGAATGTGGAGAAAACTCAGGGAAACAAATAGGCACAAACAGTTGATCAACCGAGGACTCTGGATGCGTGTGGTGCGAACTCACCTGGGGTGACGCCAGAGTGCCCTGCCTGTTGCCTCAACTCCCAGAGGAACCAACACGGCACCAACCAGCAGTGTGTCCTCTGCGGCCACAGATGGTGCACGTGATGGCTCCTCCTCCAGTGTCCCTATGAGCAGCCCCTCCTAACTCCAAGGGCACCGGAGCGGGGGTGCTGGAAGATGGCACCGACAGAGCCCCCTCTGGACGTCCGCGGGTGACCAGCAGGTTATCCAACCGGATGGACAAATCCACCAGTTGGTCAAAGGAAATGGTGGCATCCCTGCAGGCCAGCTCACGTCGGACGTCCTCTCGTAGGCTGCATCGATAGTGGTCGATGAGGGCCCTGCGTTCCAGCCTACTCCGGCGGCCAAGGTCCGGAATTCCAGAGCAAATTCCTGGGCGCTCCTCGTCCCCTGACTCAAATGGAAGAGCCTTTCCCCCGCCGCTCTACCTTCGGGTGGATGGTCGAAGACGGCCCGGAAGCGACGGGTGAACTCCTCAAAGTGGTCCAACGCCGCGTCCTCCTCTCTCCACATGGCATTTGCCCACTCCAGCACTCCTCCTGTGAGACAGGAAACGAGGGCAGCTACTCTCTCCCTTCCTGAGGGAGCTGGGTGCACAGTGGCCAGGTAGAGGTCCAGTTGTAACAGGAATCCCTGGCACTGTGCTGCTGTTCCATCATACTCCCTGGGAAGGGAGAGATGCATCCCACTGGAATTCTCTCCGGACAGGATGGGTAGAGGCAACCCCGGGTTGTACTGGTCAAGATTCTGGAAAACTCCCTGTCTCTCCCAGCGGTCCATGGTTTGAACAACGCGATCCATCATGGCACCAAGTTGACTTAACATTGCCGAATGTTCCTGGACGCACTCCTCGACTCCTCTAACCGGGGTACCTGCTCCTGCTGACTCCATGGTTTGGTGTGTAATTCTGTCAAAGGTGTGTACGGGAGGTGAAGTCAGGTGCAGGAGAGCAGAGTGTAGTGAACAGGCGCACTTTAAAACTTCTTATGGCTGCAGTCCCGGTAACGGGACCGATATGACAACAGCCAGTCCAAGTGCAGGGCGCCAAATTCAAAACAACAGAAATCTCATAATTAAAATTCCTCAGACATTCATGTGTCTTATATCATTTTGAAGGTAATCTTGTTGTTAATCCCACCAAAGTGTCCGATTTCAAATAGGCTTTTCAGCGAAAGCACTACAAACGATTATGTTAGGTCACCACAAAACCACAATAATCACAGCCATTTTGTCCAGCTAAAGATAGCTTCACAAAAACCAGAATAGCGATAAAATGAATCACTAACCTTCGATTATTTTCATCAGAAGACACTCATAGGACTTCATGTTACACAATACATGCATGTTTTGTTTGATTAAATTCATATTTATATCCAAAAATCTGAGTTTACATTGAGGCGACAAGATTCACTAAATGCAAAAACATCAAGTGACTTTGCATAGCCCATCGTTTCAACAGAAATACTCATCATAAATATAGATGATAATACAAGTTATACACATTGAATTATAGATATACCTCTCCTTAACTTCTTCTGGCTGTAAGCCCGAAGCCGGGCACAATGTGACAACAGCCACTTCAAGTGCAGGGTGCGAAATTCAAAATATATTTTTTAGAAATATTTAACTTTCACACATTAACAAGTCCAATACAGCATTTGAAAGATAAACATCTTGTGAATCCAGCCAACATGTCCGATTTTTAAAATGTTTTACAGCGAAAACACCACGTATATTTATGTTAGCTCACCACCAAATACAAAAAAGGACAGACATTTTTCACAGCACAGGTAGCATGCACAAAACCAACCTAACTAACCAAGAACCAACCAAACTAACCAAGAAACAACTTCATCAGATGACAGTCTTATAACATGTTATTCAATAAATCTATGTTTTGTTCGAAAAATGTGCATATTTGAGCTATAAATCAGTTTTACATTGCAGCTACCATCACAGCTACCGTCAGAAATGGCACCGAAGCAGCCAGAGTAATTACAGACACCAACGTCAAATACCTAAATACTCATCATAAAACATTTCTGAAAAATACATGGTGTACAGCAAATGAAAGACAGGCATCTTGTGATTCCAGCCAATATTTCCGATTTCTTAAGTGTTTTACAGCGAAAACACAATATAGCATTATATTAGCTTACCACAATAGCCAGAAACACAAGCCATTCCCCAGCAGCAAAAGTTAGCGATCGTAACAAACCAGCAAAAGATATATAATTTTTGACTAACCTTGATAAGCTTCATCAGATGACAGTCCTATAACATCAGGTTATACATACACTTATGTTTTGTTCGAAAATGTGCATATTTAGAGCTGAAATCAGTGGTTATACATTGTGCTAACGTAGCATCTTTTTCCCACAACGTCCGGATATTTTTCTGACACTCACATATTCTGACCAAATAACTATTCATAAACATAACTAAAAAATACATGTTGTATAGGAAATTATAGATACACTAGTTCTATATGCAATCGCCGTGTTAGAATTCTAAAAATAACTTCATTACGATATGCAGTTTACGTTATGGCGAGAGCGTGCCCAAAACCTGGCCGCAAACTACTAGTACAACATGTTCGACAGATATATGAAATAACATCATAAAATGGGTCCTACTTTTGATGATCTTTCATCAGAATGTTGTACAAGGGGTCCTTTGTCGGGAAAAATCGTTGTTTGGATTTAGAATGTCCTCTTCTCCAGTCAATTAGCACGGAAAGCTAGCAAAGTGGCGCGAAGCTCTCCTTCCTGAACATACGCAGACAAAGCAACACGCCTAACGTCCCGAAAAAATTTCAATAATCTAATAAAACTATATTGAAAAAACATACTTTACGATGATATTGTCACATGTATCAAATAAAATCAAAGCCGGAGATATTAGTCGTCTATAACGACAGCTGTACAGAAGGCAAAACCAGGTCCCTTCACGCGCTCTCCAGAAAACAGGAAACTGGTGACACGTCATACAAAGAGCATTTATTCGACCCCAGATCAAGTTATACACTCCATTTCTTCTCTCACTGCCTGTCGACATCTAGTGGAAGACGTATGAAGTGCATGTATACTGATATATATCAAGGACATTTATAGGCAGGCCCTAGAACAGAGCATCGATTTCAGATTTTCCACTTCCTGTCAGGAAGTTTGCTGCAAAATGAGTTCTGTTTTACTCACAGATATAATTCAAACGGTTTTAGAAACTAGAGAGTGTTTTCTATCCAATAGTAATAATAATATGCATATTGTACGAGCAAGAATTGAGTACGAGGCCGTTTGAAATGGGCACCTTTTATCCGGCTACTCAATACTGCCCCTGCAGCCCAAACAGGTTAATGCAAACGCTATGTCAGATTTCAAAAAAACTTTACGGAAAAAGAAATGCACGCTATAATCTGAGACGGCGCTCAAAAATAGCATACCACAGCTGCAAAGATGGCTTCACCATAAGCACAAAAATACATGATAAATATTCCATTACCTTTGATGATCTACATCAGAAAGCACACCAGGAATCCCAGGTCCACAATAAATGTTTGTTTTGTTCGAAAAAATCCGTTATTTATGTCCAAATACCTTCTTTTGTTAGCGTGTCTGGTTTACATATCCAAACGCTAATTCTGGTCACCGTTAAATCGGACAAAAACTTCAAAATGTGATATTACCGGTCGAAGAAACATTTCAAATGTCACGTTCCTGACCTGTTTTCTCTTGTTTTGTATTTATTTAGTATGGTCAGGGCGTGAGTTGGGTGGGTTGTCTATGTGTTGTTTTCTATGTTGGGGTTTTGTGCGTTCGGCCTGGTATGATTCTCAATCAGAGGCAGCTGTCAATCGTTGTCCCTGATTGAGAATCATACTTAGGCAGCCGGGGTTCACGTGTGTGTTTGTGGGTGTTTGTATTTCGTGTCAGTGTTCGTGCCACACGGGACTGTTTGTCGGTTAGATTCTCTTTTGTTATTTTGTTACTTGTAGTGTTCAGTTTATTTATAATAAATATGGACACTTTCCACTCTGCGTTTTGGTCCGATCCCTACACCTCCTCTTCTGACGAAGAGGAGGAAATCTGCCGTAACATCAAACTAAGTACTGAATCAATCATTAGGATGTTTTTAACATATAGCTTCAATAAAGTTCCAACCGGAGTATTCGTTGTTGTCTGCGTGAGCAATGGAACGTCAGTGGCTTGCATGAAGAAAAAGCATGATCAGGAAATGGCTGCTTGATGGACACCTGACTGATTCTGCTCTCATTCTCTCCCACAACATCATAGAAGTCTAATTGAAATTTCTATTGATGGTTGACATCTAGTGGAACCCCTAGGCAGTGCAACACCATTAATAGCTCAAGTGGATTTCTTTAGGGACTCTGGTGAATACACACAGGCTCAGATTTCTGACTGTTTTGATTTCAACTCAGGATTTTGCCTGCCAATATGAGTTCTGTTAATCTCACAGACATAATTCAAACACTTTTAGAAACTTTAGAGTGTTTTCTATCCAATACTAATAATAATATGCAAATAGGAGGAGGAGCAGGCCGTTTGATATGGGCACCTTTCATCCAAGCTACTCAATACTGCCCCTTCAGCCATAAGAAGTTAATTCCGTTCCAAAATACACAGCACATAAAAACAATAACGTGCCAAAAACAGGGAACATGACAAAAGTAAAGCGCCCGAC
Source organism: Salvelinus namaycush (assembly GCF_016432855.1). Classification (NCBI taxonomy): domain Eukaryota; kingdom Metazoa; phylum Chordata; class Actinopteri; order Salmoniformes; family Salmonidae; genus Salvelinus; species Salvelinus namaycush. Next base: position 5,323,485 of record NC_052336.1, read on the forward strand.
AATAATCCACAATAACAAACAAACAATTACACACAAAGACATGATGAGAAACAGAGGGCTAAATACATGTAGAATGATTAGGGAATGAAAACCAGGTGTGTATGGGACAAGACAAAACAAATGGATATATGAAAACGTCCGGTGAACAGGTCAGGGTTCCATAGCCGCAGGCAGAAAAGTTGAAACTGGAGCAGCAGCACGGCCAGGTGGACTGGGGACAGCAAGGAGTCATCAGGCCAGGTAGTTCTGAGGAATGGTCCTAGGGCTTAGGTCCTCCGAGAGAAAGAAAGAAAGAAAGAAAGAAAGAAAGAAAGAAAGAAAGAAAGAAAGAAAGAGAAAGAAAGAGAAAGAAAGAAAGAAAGAACGAGAGAGAGAGAAATAGAAAGAGAGAGAAAATTAGAGAGAGCATACTTAAATTCACACAGGACACCGGATAAGAGGAGAAATAATCCAGATATAACAGACTGACCCTAGCCCCCGACACATAAACTACTGCAGCATAAATACTGGAGGCTGAGACAGGAGGGGTCGGGACACACTGTGGCCCCATCCGACGATACCCCCGGACAGGAACAAACAGGCAGGATATAACCCCACCCATTTTCAATGTGTTGTCAGTAGGATCCCCCTGAGGATAGACTGGTCACTTAAAGCCATGATGGGCCAGGTCAATGGATACTCGTAGCTCAGGATCTAGAATAGCCCCTGGCATAGATAGCCTACCGAAGTGTGAAAAGAGTGTGGATCTCTATTAATGTGGGTGTGAGCGTGTGAGCGTGTGAGCGTGTGTGTGTGCTTTTGTGTGTGTAGGTGTGTGTACGTGCATGTCTATGTGTATGTGCACGTCTGTGTGTACACCTGGGTGAGAGACTCTTTGATCCCCTTATTGGGTAGATTCATATTTGAAATCATAGATGGACACATCTCACCATCCCTCCTACTGTCTCTCCTCTATATCCACCCATTCATCCCCCTCTCTCTTCTCTCCCTCCCCTTTCAGAGTTAATATGTTCTGCATCTTTTCTAGATTAACAATCATTAAAAACATCATGCTTAATTACATACATGTACAGTATCTATGTTATGTTGATTTAATTCCATGTCTACTTTGTCAACAGTATGTTGATGTCAGGCTGATCTTTATTGTGGAGAGTGCACTCATGTACAACTAGGGGGTTTCTCAGGTGAAGTACAGCTTGGCTGTAGCCCTAAACGATGTGCTGCTACTACTACTTCTCTCAGCTCATTATCCATGCATGTAGGCCACTGGAATATGCAGCTCTGGGGAGGCTGTACAGCTGGTGACCACAGGCATGACAGAGACAGAAAAGTGCAGTTTGACCGAAATCTTACCTGTGAGAATTCATAAAATACCTAAATTCTCAAAGTGATTTTCTAACGGAGCATTTTTCACCCTGCATTTTAACACTTAATTCAATAGTTTCAAAGTTCTCTATTCTGTCACCATTCAAGGTGATAAAACGACACATACAGTATGTGTGCTAATCAATTACTCTGATGACACCAATATATCCTCCCCTCCTGTAATATAGGCAAAGACAATGATGTGCTGTAGTATGAGGATGTTCCCACCATCCTTATTTAGGTTGACTGATTTAACCAATCCCCCTGTAATCTGTTGGAAACCCACCAGTAACACAGCACCTTCAGGTGGCCCAGATATGTGGTGATAGGAGGACTCTATTTGATGCATGTGTAACAAAGGTAATTAGGCCCTGAGTTTGCGAGGTGTTATTAAAATGCTAAACAGTTTAAGGGCTGGACAACATGACAATCTAAACCTCATCAGGATGTGGGAGGGACGGACAGAGGGAGAAAATTGAACACGTCTGATTTGTATTCGCTGTGGGTGAATGTTATTTCATACATTACAGAATGCAATATTCCTATGGATCATTATTGTCCAAATGAACTCTATGCTGATATATTCACTCTCCCCTACCTGTAGTGGTTTGATTGTTCCCTTGGCAGTAATATTTATTATTTTTGGTGAATTCAAACAAATAGGTCTAATCTAAACATGCTGCGTCACATTTCAACAGTAATGAAAATTTGCTGCAGAAAAAATGTTTTATTAATTGATCATAGTATAGCTTTTGCTACATTGAAATGTTCATTAGGCCTATTGGCTCTTCAGAAATCCAGAGGCAGCTCGATCTCCACTGTCAACATGTAGTCATGTTGACAGTGGCATTATCAGTAGCAGTGGTAGAGGAGGCAGCCATATCCTTCAGCTCATTGTCATCTTCATACTCAGCGATGAGGTCTTTCAGGCTGGTCTCACTGATGGATTTCTCCATAGAGGTGTCTGTTAGGTTGGAGATCAAATCTTTAGCAGAGTCATCCTTCACATCCTCATCAGTAATGATCATGTCCTTAGTGCTCTCAGGGGTCAGTGCCATGTCAAGAGTGGAGGTCTTGGTAATGGAGTCTGACGTGTGAACATCTATCATGGTCTCCGATGAGACCATGGAGGTCTGGCTCTGAGAGGCTGCAGTGGTCTGTGTGTCTGTGTTCATTTCTGTTGTCTGTGTTTCCATCTGCGCATGTGTCGAAGTGCTGGTAGAGGATGGCTTTCTCTCTGTCCTAGCTGCCGTAGACGAGGTGGTCAGAGGGACTCCAGGTAGCTGCCACTCCAGCGGGAGGACGGCCAGGTTCCTAGCCAGGGATTCCTGGGAGAGGGAGCTCTACTCAGAGGAAAAGGGGGGTTAGGTTGAGGTCAGAGGGGAAATTGTCGAGATGTTTGAATCTCTGTCTGTCCGTATAGTAATTTAGGTTTCAGTAACTTACGTTGGCACGTGGTAGAGTCGGAGAGTCAGGTCTTATGTAAATTTCCTCCACAGGGGTCTTCACTTGCCGGGGTGTCCTTCGATTTTCCTGAATAACACAATTGTAACACCCAATGATAACACAGCATTTGGGGAAAGATCTTTTGCTCACAATAAAATATGATACAGCATGTTTGGTTGTCTCACAGAGTTAGGTCTTTGTCCCAAATTAGTTCCCTTGTCTGTTTCTGGTGTTGTACTTATGGGTTTGTGGTCTTGAGATGATTTCAACAGCTGAACTTCAGTACGGTCTTTCTCCCTCCCCACCTTTCCATTACTCTTGTCCTTTACCCTTTTGGTTGTAACATCACCTCCAGACACGACCGAGCCTGTGTAGATTAGACATTTTGATTTTGAAGAAACGTTCTTCCAAGTGGAGCCAATCTCATTCTATATCTAATCAGCAGACACCCCATAACACTCACCAGTATCAGATGCATTGTCTTTGTCCTGGTCCTTTCTACTCTGTCTGTTCTGAGAGAGACCAGTCTTCCTCAGCTTGACTTTCCCACCACAGCAGACGAGAGTGAACATCTGCATTGCCCCCACAGCTGGATGGATGCTCTTCTTCTTCTCTTTCTGCTGGGTCTCCTTTGCTTGATCCTCAGAGGAGACCTCAGTGTCGCATTCAGTACATCAGTTAGAAATCTACTGATATTTCAAACTACAATATCAATGTTGAATATATGTAGCCAATGAGCTCTAGCTTGATTGACAACAAATATTATTTCCTAAGTGTGTTTCCATGTCAAAATGTTACACCATAATAACTAGGGTTAGTGCTGTCCGTGATCCTTAGGACGTCCCTATCCTAAACCCTAACCTTAACCCCTACCCTAACCTTAACCCCTACCTTAACTATTTCAATTTCAACGTCAAAGGTCAGAGTTGGGACGTTCCATGGATTCTGTTTAGACTTTTCCTAATAACTATTAGGGCCTACCCCATCCGAAGGGGCATTGTGACATTATCACATTTGTCAAGCCATGTCAAAGGATCAGATTCAACACAATATGCTGTGTTTTCCTTATTGTGGTCATTATCAGTTGTCAAATGCTTTGGTTAATCCTCATTAATAAACAAGTTTGGATGTCTTACCGAGTTAGGTCTTTGTTTAATGTCTTTTTCTTTTTCCGGTGTCGTTCTGCATTTGTGGTCCTGAGATTCAATGCAATATTTCTCTCCCCCAACCTTTCCTTTACTCTTGTCCTTGATCCTTTTCACGTCACCTCCAGAGTAGTCCAAGCCTGTAAGTGAAACATTTCTAAGACACATGACCTGTTGTTTTCCAAGTGAAGCCTAAATAATTGTACTATGTAGCAGCACTAATCAATATACACCTCCTAACACTCACCAGTATCAGAGTCATTATTGTTGTTCGTATCGTGTATCGTTGTTCCCTTTCTCCCCTCACCACTCTGGGAGGGATCAAAGGGGGTTTTCTTCACCTTGACGCAGCTCAGCAGTGTAAACAGCTGAAGAAAAGTCAGGGCTTGAGGGATCCTCTTCTTCTTCTTGGGTTTATCTTTATGTTCCTGTGTCTCCTTTGGTTTCTCCCTGTGGGATACCTCAGGGACAGGGTCACTTAGTCTCTGACCCATGTCACGACAAGGTAGTGTAATGTTGTAATCAATCAAATCAGTTATAGGTTGAGAGATCGTCCGAATGTAGCTAATGCGCTCTACCTGAGCTTGTCTGACAGTTTCAGTGTGGTCTGAGATTATGACATAAGTGTGTTTCCGTGGCAACATGTTACCTCATAATGTTCCCTTATAATAACTAGTGCTCCATCCCTGGTAACGGGGCATTGTGACATTATCAAGTTAGTTACCTATCCACATATCCACCCAGAACACTGGAACAGCCTATTTCTATAGACCTAGTCTGCCTGTATGTCTATTTTCCTGCTGTAGCAAACTGGATCAAATTAAGATCCAGCAACTGTATGTCTGTCTCTCTCTTTCCTTCTCTCTACCTCTCTCTCTCTGTCTGTACTCATATTCAACCTCTGCCTTCACCCTATTGCAGCAGTTTATTTTCTCATCATTTGCCTGCATCATGTTGCAAGGAGAGAGTGTCTGAGCACAGGTCAATCACTCCACATTGCGTATGATTATACAGTTGATTATCAAGTGCCACATTCAACAGACTACTACTGTTGGTAATCAGAATACATGCTTGTTGTAGTCCAAGAGTCGACTCAGTGAATACATGCAGCCCAGTGGGCAAGAGTCATGGCAACACGTCTATTCATACCTCCTCTATGTCTGCACTATTAAAAGCAGATCGCAGCCACAAGTAGCGTAAGAGATAGCAAGCCTCCCTGGCTCAGCGCCTGTTAGTGTCAGCTTTTAAGTGCTACATGTCAGCCTGATAATTACTCTGTGTGTCATCCGCTGAGGCGATTAGTGATAAAAGCTCACACAACATGATAGGCTAACACCTCTGTAGGCACCTGGATGGATCACAGTAGTTTATCCATTTCACTCAGACCACTAACGACAGGTTTGCAGGTATGCACGCACAAACACACACCACATGCACACACACACACACACACACACCACATGCAAACACACACACACACACACACACACACACACACACACACACAAACGCACATATATATGCATTTGCAACCACGCATGCACACACACATTACTGAAGACACGGACACACACACACTGTCCATCATGTCCTATGAGCAGGGAAAAGACAGGGCCAGCAAAAACAGCAGCTGACAGACCGTAATAGAGCCTAAATCAAATGTATATATAAAGCCCTCCTGTCACGATCGTCTTGCTGTGAGAGATTGGACCAAGGCGCAGCGTGTGCAAAATACATCTTCTTTATTATAAGAAGAGAGAAAACAAACAAGAAACGAACAACTATACACGAACTAACAAAATAACAAAACTGACGACCGTGAAGCTATAAATACAGATAGTGCTGACACAAACACTACACATAGACAATCTCCCACAATCACCTAAAGCCTATGGCTGCCTTAAATATGGCTCCCAATCAGAGACAATTAATGACATCTGTCTCTGATTGAGAACCAAACCAGGCAACCATAGACTTTCCTAGAACTCTCTCCTGAACACAACCCCATACACTATTCAACACCCCCTAAACAATACACACACCCTAAACTAGACAAAACACACAAACTTCCCATGTCACACCCTGACCTAACTAAAATAATAAAGAAAACAAAGAATACTAAGGCCAGGGCGTGACACCTCCTTACATCAGCTTATATCTCAAAGTGCTGTACAGAAACCCTGCCTAAAACCCCAAACAGCAAACAATGCAGGTGTAGAAGCACAGTGGCTAGGAAAAACTCCCTAGAAAGGCCAGAACCTAGGAAGAAACCTAGAGAGGAACCAGGCTATGAGGGGTGGCCAGTACTCTTCTGGCTGTGCCGGGTGGAGATTAAAACAGAACATAGCCAAGATGTTCAAATGTTCATAGATGACTGTCAAAGGTGTGTACGGGTGGTGAATTCAGGTGCAGGAGAGCAGAGTGTAGTAAACAGGCACACTTTAATTCTGTTCCAAAATACACAGCACATAAAAACATTAACGTGCCAAAAACAGGGAACATGACAAAAGTAAAGCGCCCGACAATAATCCACAATAACAAACAAACAATTACACACAAAGACATGATGGGAAACAGAGGGCTAAATACATGTAGAATGATTAGGGAATGAAAACCAGGTGTGTATGGGACAAGACAAAACAAATGGATATATGAAAACGTCCGGTGAACAGGTCAGGGTTCCATAGCCGCAGGCAGAAAAGTTGAAACTGGAGCAGCAGCACGGCCAGGTGGACTGGGGACAGCAAGGAGTCATCAGGCCAGGTAGTTCTGAGGAATGGTCCTAGGGCTTAGGTCCTCCGAGAGAAAGACAGAAAGAAAGAAAGAAAGAGAGAGAGAGAAATTGAAAGAGAGAGAAAATGAGAATTAGAGAGAGCATACTTAAATTCACACAGGACACCGGATAAGAGGAGAAATACTCCAGATATAACAGACTGACCCTAGCCCCCGACACATAAACTACTGCAGCATAAATACTGGAGGCTGAGACAGGAGGGGTCGGGAGACACTGTGGCCCCATCCGACGATACCCCCGGACAGGAACAAACAGGCAGGATATAACCCCACCCATTTTCAATGTGTTGTCAGTAAAAGCGGATGAGTTGTCAGCGAATCTGCGCTTCCAACACGAATATCGGGAGGCCTGTTTGCTGGCATTTACTGAGACTGGGCTGGATGATAGAGTCCCGGACAGAGAAGTGGAGCCGGCCGGCTTCACCCTGGTCAGAGCGGACCGCGATCTGACAGTCACAGGGAAACTTCACGGCGGGGGCGTCTGCCTGCTTGTCAGGGACCAGTGGTGTAAATCGATCCTGGTAAGAGAGCGACTCTGTACCCCCGACATTGAACTGCTTTCTGTGTCACTGCGACCTTACTATCTGCCCCGTGAGTTCCCCCAATTGTTTGTTACCGTTGTGTACATTCAACCAAAAGCTAATATAACAAAGGCATCAGAGATTATTTATAATCTGTCACAGAAACTGGAATCCATCTCCCCCGACGCACCCAAATTTATTTTAGGGGATTTTAACAACTGTACCTTGCGCAAAGTCTTGCGCACATACCATCAGTATGTGAAATGTCACACTAGGAAAAATAGGACTCTTGATTTGTGCTATGGGACAATACCAAAGGCGTTCTCTGCCACCACCAGACCTCCTCTGGGGACATCAGACCACAATGTGGTCTACCTCAGGCCAACTTACTGTCGCCTCCTGGAGAGGGAGAAACCCACAGTTAAAACTGTCCAGATCTGGAATGACAACAGTATCACTTGTCTCCAGGGGTGTTTTGACTGTACAATGTGGGAGGTATTTGAGGACAGCAGCTCTGATCTGGATGAACTCACAGAGGTTATTTCAGACTATGTAAACTTCTGTGTTGAGTCAGTTGTGCCTACTAGGACCTGTAAAATCTTCCCTAACAACAAGCCTTGGGTATCAAAACATCTAAAATCACTACTTGATAGGAAGAAGGCAGTTTATGCTGGGGGTGATAGACAGTCTTTAAGAGATGTACAACGTGAGATAAAAAGACAGATACTGGTGGACAAGGAGGCATACAAGCAAAGGGTGGAGAGGACCCTCTCCTCAGGAAACGCAAGGGTGGCCTGGCAAGGGATTAAATCCATGGCTAGCGCCCCCCATATAGGCAGGGGAAAAACCAGTGCTGACCTTGGGGGATATGAGGGCCAGAACATGGCTAATGAACTGAATGTTTTCTTCTCAAGATTTGAATCAGACAACTTTGTGTCGGAGGTAAAACAAATGGAAGCATCATTACAAATGTTTGAGAGAGTTGTTGTTCAACAGTCTGATGTTCTAAAGTTGTTCAGGGGATGTAACACATACAAAAGCCCAGGCCCAGACAAAATAAGTGGGCATGTGTTAAAGCACTGTGCTGAACAACTGGCTGGTGTTTTTACAGACATTTTCCAATCCTCACTCAACCAGCAACACGTTAGAGTATTGTGGAAAAAATCAATAATTATACCAATTCCTAAAGTATCGAATCCCTCTGTGCTGAATGACTATCGCCCTGTCGCTTTGACATCCTTAGTTATGAAATGCCTTGAGAAAATTGTGAAAAGTCATATTCTCAGTGTCACCCAGAAGCTCCTCGACCCATTTCAGTTTGCCTATCAGACCAGCAGAGGAGTTGATGATGCCATTCTTACCCTCCTTAACATGGTCTATAGACATCTAGAAGGTGCCAAATCCCATGTCAGGGTTCTGTTTGTTGACTTTTCTTCTGCCTTCAACACAATCCAGCCCTACATTCTGGCACAGAGACTAATTCGGGACTTTTCCTTAGATGGGGGGCTGGTTTTGTGGCTGTTGGACTTCCTGAGCCAACGCTCACAGCGAGTCAAAATAGGTCCCCATGTGTCGGATATACGCAATACCAACACAGGCTCTCCTCAGGGATGTGTTTTGTCCCCACTTCTGTACATCTTGTACACTAATAGTTGTACTAGTTCCCATACTGACAGACACCTCGTTAAGTTCGCTGATGACACTGCCTTGATCAGCCTGTTGCATGATGACGAGGAACATCATGGCCCGGTCCTAGATGACTTTGTAGAGTGGTGTGAGGAATCACACTTGGTCCTCAATACTAACAAGACCAAAGAGATGTGCATAGACTTCAGGAAGCGTACAACACCTACCTCTGCAACATCTATCAGAGGCCAGAATATAGAAATTGTAGAGGAATATAAATATCTGGGTGTTTTTTTGGACAGTAAGCTTCAGTGGAGTAAATGTACAGACCAGATCTACAAAAAGAGCCAACAGAGACTGTACTTTCTAAAAAAGTTGGGTTCTTTTAACTTATAGTTCCTCCCAAACCCGGATCCGGGAGCACCCCCATCAGTAAAAAAAGCTGACTAGCATAGCCTAGCATAGCGTCACAAGTAAATACTAGCATCTAAATATCATTAAATCACAAGTCCAAGACACCAGATGAAAGATACACATCTTGTGAATCCAGCCATCATTTCTGATTTTTAAAATGTTTTACAGGGAAGACACAATATGTAAATCTATTAGCTAACCACGTTAGCAAAAGACACCACTTTTTTTACTCCACCATTTTTTTACTGCATCAGTAGCTATCACAAATTCGACCAAATAAAGATATAAATAGCCACTAACCAAGAAACAACTTCATCAGATGACAGTCTGATAACATATTTATTGTATAGCATATGTTTTGTTAGAAAAATGTGCATATTTCAGGTATAAATCATAGTTTACCATTGCAGCCACCATCACAACTCTCACCAAAGCAACTAGAATAACTACACAGACCATCGTGTATTACCTAATTAATCATCATAAAACATTTCTTAAAAATACACAGCGTACAGCAAATGAAAGACACACATCTTGTGAATCCAGCCAATATTTCAGATTTTCTAAGTGTTTTACAGCGAAAACACAATATAGCATTATATTAGCTTACCACAATAGCCAGAAACACAACACCATTTACCAGCAGCAAAGGTTAGCGATCGTAACAAACAGGCAAAAGATATATAATTTTTGACTAACCTTGATATTCTTCATCAGATGACAGTCCTGTAACATCATATTACACAATGCATATAGGGTTTGTTCGAAAATGTGCATATTTAGCGGCACAAATCGTGGTTATACAATGTGATTAGTGGCCAAAACTTCAAGCAATCTGTCCGGCGCCATCTTGGAGAGGCACCTATTCTAATCGATAAGTAATCATAAACTTGACGTATGACGTAAAGGTAACGTAAGGGTAATGGCGGACTGAAGGGATTTATGTAGAGCACCTCAAGATAAAACATAATATTCGAAATATCTGCTAAATTAGACTAAAATATTAGCACTACTTAATCTGGTGAGTGATAACCTTCAATCTGGACAATAACACAAAACAAATCCTAAAACTAGAGACATTTATCGACAAATATTACGAAAACAGGCAACAACCAAACATGACGGAGAGTAAGACAGGGGAACCGATTACAAAACGAAAACGTGACTCTTCTACAGACACTGATGATTTAATATTCTCACCACCGGGAATGGTAAAGGTCGAAACCGATCTGTTAAAATCAATAAATGACAAACTGGGTATACTTGAATTAGTTAGTAAGGATATAAAAGAGTTGAAGGCAAGCCTAGAGATGAGTGATGAAAAAGCTGCGACATTGGAGAAGCAAACACACGCGCTAAAAGGGACAGTCAATAAGATTGAAACCGAAATGAATGGAATTAAAAAGGAGAACACCGTTCTGAAAGAAACCTTACTGGACATACAAACTAGATCCATGAGAGAGAATTTGGTACTTACAGGTATCCAAGAAAAAGAAGGAGAAGTTCCTGAATCTATAGTTAGAGAGTTCCTCCTTACAGCGCTTCAGATTCCACGTGAAGTTATCGACAAAATCCAACTTGAACGCGTTCACCGCTTCGGACAGAGAGGGCAGAGGTACGAACGCCCAATCGTTGCCAAATTTGCTTCATTTAAAGATAAAATAATGGTTAAAAGCCTGGGTAAAAGACTTGCTGGGACCAAAATTGGCATGAATGATCAGTTTCCGAAGGAAATTGCAGAACGGCGCAAAGTTCTGTATCCAATTTTCAAAGAAAATAGATTAAAAGCGAAACGAGTAGCTCTCGTCGTTGATAAACTATATATTGATAACCAGTTGTTCAGAGACACAAAGACTACTCCATGGTTATTTTAAAAATTACAAAGTTCTCATAGACGAGGGAAATAAACACAATTCAAGCCCGGTTACTGATTGTAACAATACAATAAAAAATATAGCTTTTCTATAAATCTTCACATATAACTAATTGAACACACAAGCACTAATTCAACATAGTGAAGATAAAAACTAAGTAAACAGAAGGCACAGTATGTGTGGATGGTATGGTTTGTGTTTATTTTTTATTTTATTTGTTATGTTTGGAAAGTTGAGTGAGTGAGTAATGAAATGGTTGCATATCCCAGAGCCAATGTATTGCTGTGAGCCGGGTATGAGAGGGCTTTCAATGTTGTTCAGATGATGGATATACTTTTATAATGAATTATACGTCTTATTTATTTATTGTCCTATCATGGAGAACTACATTATTTATTTATTTTTTTAGAAATTATATCTAATTATTTATTATCCTATTTTAATGGTACGGTCCATGGCACTATACCCTAGACACCCACCTGAATGACCCAGATACTAAGGAGAAGTCCCTAACTGTTTTATGTGCCCGCTGTAAGCGGTCTGTATGCAGCTAAAATGAGGTCAGAGACCAAGAGCAGCACTGCCCCCTCAAGATTCTGAGCCTGCTTGGCAGGGTTGGTCCTGCAAAGCCAAAGCCCCATAAAGGGAGAGCATAATATACAAGGAAATTCTCAAAGCTGCTAATGAGAACCTTGACGACCTTGTACCTAGCCGGTGGGGATTCCGGTGGGGTGCCCCCACCCAGGCAGTGGCAGTGCTGGCAACACTAGCTGCAGTAACCCATGGGGAGGGGGTCACACTCGGACATTCAGAGAGGGGGTATATTATTGTGGCCCTGGCGGCACAAAATCAAAGTCGGACTGCATGGAGATGCGTGGGGACATGGTCATGACGGGTGGCCGTATTGTGGGTGTTTCAGGAATAAGGTGTACATTTGACCTCCATTATCTAGGATATGACAATGGTAAATAAATCTCTCAATTTTTGCTAATTTTTTGTGCGGTCTTGCAGGCCTTCTCATGCAGCTGCAACTGCAAGTGCATTTGTAAATCATGACCCATCTTGAGTTGGGCTCTGGGATGGTGCAATTGTTGAGAAAGTGAGCTTATGGTTGTGTGGGGGTAAGGGCTGAGTGTGTGTGGGTGTATGTGTGTATCCCACAACTGTTGCGAAGGAAGAAGTAAAAGATGTTAGGGACAATAGAGGATGATCCACAGATATATATAATACAAATCGAGGTGAGGGCAATGGAAATTCATATGGTAATTGATCTTCTTCAATTCGGTAAATGGCACTGTATGCTCTTTTCAAAGAATGGATCCCAGTCGGTTCAGGGCTATGGGGTACAGGGGGTCGAGGGTGGTCTACCGGGCATTGGGATGACAAGCCATCTCGAGATGAGGCCTTTTAGCGGGTGGAATAGTAGGGACCAATTGGAGGTTTACTTAGTAGAAATGCAAATATCATGGTACAACTATATAGACACTCAATCATTATGTTACTTTTTAATAGTACGTTTACAAAAATATATTCTGATTAAAAGAATGAAAGGTGTGTCTCATTATGGTAAGTGGTGAAATAAGTATAGCCAGTTACAATTGTAATGGCTTAGCAGATAATAAGAAAAGACGATCAGTATTTACCTGGCTAAAAGAGAAGGATTATAATATCTATTGTTTACAGGAAACCCATTCAACAGTTTTAGATGAAGTTTTGTGGAAAAAGAACTGGGGGGGCAAAATATATTTCTCCCATGGGCAAAGAAATTCAAAAGGGGTGATGGTTTTAATTAACAATAATTTTGATCCAAATGTGCAAATTGTCCAAACAGATCCTCAAGGTAGATGGATTATTTTAAATATGTTATTGGACAATAAACAAATATGGCTTGTTAACCTATACGGTCCGAATAATGATGATCCAAGCTTCTTTGAAAATATATATAAGAATTTATCAACTCTACAAGCAACACTAGACTCTATTATTATAGTGGGAGATTTTAATACGGTCTTAAATACCTCTATAGACCGGAAAGGAAATCACACTACAAACTATCACCCTCAGGCACTTAAGGAAATCATGAATGTCATGGATATATTGGAACTAGTGGATATATGGAGACTTAAATACCCTGATTTAGTGAGATATACATGGCGGAGGCTGAATCAAGCTAGTCGTCTTGACTACTTTCTTATACCATTCTCTCTGGCACCAAAAGTTAAAAAAGTGTTGATAGGGGACAGAATGCGGTCGGATCATCACATAATTGGCATATATATTTCTCTTACAGAATTTCCACGTGGGCGAGGATATTGGAAATTTAATCAAAGTCTACTAGATGATAAATTGTTTAGAACTAGGACAGAAGATTTTATAACTGACTTTTTCAGACATAACATAGGTACAGCAGATCCCCTTATTGTATGGGACACTTTTAAGTGTGCCTTTAGAGGCCATGCAATTCAGTACTCATCTATAAAACAAAGGGAATTTAGATCAAAAGAGTCCATATTAACAAAGGAAATTGAAGGACTAACAGTACAGTTAGATAGCAATAAAAACGGTACCATAGAGGCACAGAATAAGTTAGAGGAAAAACAAAAAGAAATGGAGGAACTTATTCAAGAAAGATCCAGTGTAATATATTATAAAAATAAAGCGAACTGGATGGAATATGGGGAAAAATGCACCAAATTCTTTTTCAATCTTCAATATAGAAATGCTACCAAAAAAAATGTATTAAAACTTGTTACAAATGATGGAGTCACGCATGATTCACCAAATGATATTTTGAAAGAGGAAGTAAAGTACTTTAAGAATATGTTTTCGTTTCAGGCTCCTCCATCTCCACTAACTGAAACTAATTGTATGGATTTTTTTCCTATTAATAATGTAAAATTAACATCTGTACAGAAAGACTCATGTGAAGGCCAAATTACAGAGGAGGAACTGCTTGATGCAATTGGGGCCTTTAAGGATGGGAAAACTCCAGGGCTGGATGGCATACCAGTGGAAGTATACAAAACTTTTTTTGATATACTCAAAGGACCATTATTAGCTTGTTTTAACCACTCCTATATAAATGGTAGATTATCAGACACGCAACAAGAAGGTCTGATATCGTTATTACTGAAACAGGACCCAAGTGGTATATATAAAGATCCAGTCCAATTAAAAAATTGGAGACCTCTTACACTTCAGTGTTGTGATGCAAAAATCCTAGCAAAATGCTTGGCGCATAGAATAAAAAAAGTTTTGTCAGATATTATTCATCCTAATCAGACAGGTTTTTTACATGGACGATACATTGGAGATAATATAAGGCAAGTACTGGAAACAATAGAACACTATGAAATATCGGGGACACCAGGTCTGGTTTTCATAGCTGATTTTGAAAAGGCTTTTGATAAAGTACGACTGGAGTTTATATATAAATGCCTAGAATATTTCAATTTTGGGGAATCTCTTATAAAATGGGTTAAAATTATGTATAGTAACCCTAGGTGTAAAATAGTAAATAATGGCTACATCTCAGAAAGTTTTAAACTATCTAGAGGAGTAAAACAAGGTTGTCCACTATCGGCATATCTATTTATTATTGCCATCGAAATGTTAGCTGTTAAAATTAGATCAAACATTAATATTAATGGATTAGAAATCCGTGGCTTAAAAACTAAGGTGTCATTGTACGCTGATGATTCATGTTTTCTTTTAAAACCACAACTAGAGTCTCTCCACGGCCTCATAGAGGATCTAGATACCTTTGCTATCCTCTCTGGATTAAAACCAAATTATGATAAATGTACCATATTACGTATTGGATCACTAAAAAATACACATTTTATATTGCCATGTAGTTTACCAATTAAATGGTCTGACGGAGATGTGGACATACTCGGTATAAAAATCCCAAAAGAAAGAAATGATCTCACTCCAATAAATTTTTATAGAAAGTTAGCAAAAATAGATAAGATCTTGCTACCATGGAAAGGAAAATACTTGTCTATTTGTGGAAAAATCACCCTGATTAACTCTTTAGTCATATCACAGTTTACCTATTTGCTTATGGTTTTGCCTACACCTAGTGACCTGCTTTTTAAATTATATGAACAAAAAATATTCCATTTTATTTGGAACGGCAAGCCAGATAAAATTAAAAGGGCCTATTTATATAACGAATATGAATTCGGAGGGCAGAAATTATTAAATATTAAAGCATTAGACCTCTCACTAAAGGCATCAGTCATACAAAAGTTATACTTAAATCCAAACTGGTTCTCTAGTAAATTGGTACGAATGTCTCATCCTATGTTCAAGAAGGGCCTTTTTCCCTTTATTCAGATTACACCTGCTCACTTTCGGTTGTTTGAAAAGGAAATAATCTCCAAAATATCCTTATTTTTTAAACAAGCCTTAGAAAGTTGGTTGCAATTTCAGTTTAATCCACCTGAAAGGACGGAACAAATAGTACAACAAATATTGTGGTTAAATTCAAATATAGTAATTGATAAAAAAACTGTATTTATCGAAGAAATGTTTAAAAAAGGTATAATTTTTGTGAATGATATCATAAATAGGACTGGTGGAGTTATGTCACACATGCAGCTAACACAGACATATGGAAATGTCTGCTCTACCCAAAATTACAACCAATTAATTGCAGCATTACCACAAAAATGGAAGAGGCAAGTAGAAGGGGAAAAAAGTAAGGAACTTGTATGTCGGCCCTGTATTAAAGAACATAAATGGTTAAAGAAAAGTGTGATAAATAAAAACATATACCAATTTCATTTAAGGACCAAAAAACTGACAGCTGTGCCATATAAATTGCAAAATAGTTGGGAAGAGATTTTCGATGTACCCATTCCATGGCACATGGTTTATGAATTGATACGCAAAACAACGCCGGATTCAAAACTTCGAATTTTTCAATTTAAATTACTGTACAAAATTCTTGCAACTAATAGAATGTTATATATATGGGGTATACAATCTTCCCAGCTCTGCAGATTCTGTTGTGAGGAGGCAGAGTCATTAGATCATTTATTTTGGTATTGTCCATATGTAGCTCGTTTTTGGTCACAGGTCCAGGAATGGCTGAAGAATTGCAACATTTGCCTAGAACTAACGCTACAGATAGCAATACTGGGGGATTTGAAAAGCCATAGTCAATCAATCAATAATATAATAATTATTTTAGCAAAAATGTTTATTTTTAATTTACAATCTGTAGAAGCTATGAGAATAGGAAGGTTCAAATCTTTTGTGAAGCATCACAGCACAGTTGAAAAATATATGGCAAATAAAAATCCGAAATGGATGATGTTGGAAGATAGATGGGAAGGGTTGAGTGGAACTGAAGGGTGGGACTAATAACAAGATAAACAATGTAGGGCATACGGGATCTGTGAAATGTGTATAGGTGCGGAGCTTTTGTGAAATAGCACAGTTACAAGTGGAAATAAAATTGGATGGACAACAGAAATAGAGGAAGGACTAAGAACAAACAAGAGAGAACTATTATAAAGTAGTCTGTGTCTGTAAAATAGGTATAAGATGTATAAATTGAAGGTAAAAGCAGAAGTGTTTATTAGTTTACTCCAATTGGGGGAGCGGTGGTAGGGTTGCGGGGAATAATAATAAAGGTATATTCTTTAAAAAAGTATGTATGTCTATATAGGTATGTGTATGTATATATGTATATATGTATGCATGCGTGTATGGATATATATATTTACCCAAAAAAATATGGGGGATTGGAAATGATGCAGACAATTACATTGGAAGCAACATTCTTTCCGCAATATTAAGCTGATCCACCCCAAAAAAAAAAAAAAAAAAAAAAAAAAAAAAAAAAATCATAAACTTGACTAAAAAAATACAGGTTGGACAGCAAATGAAAGATACATTAGTTCTTAATGCAACCGCTGTGTTAGATTTTTAAAATTAACGTTACTGCGCAATACAGCGTGCGCTAAAGCGAGACCGCACCGAAATTCATGGCGGAATTATTATTTGACATTTGTCAACATAAATACGAATTAATAGCATAAAGACTGCTTACTATTTGCTGAGCTTCCATCAGAATCTTGGGCAAGGTGTCCTTTCTCCAGAACAATCGTCTTTTGGTTGAAAGATGTCCTCTTCTCCTGTAGAAATAGCAGCTAACGATAGCCATCCACTGGAGAGGTGTCCAACTCGTGATAGCGCGTCACAAAGAAATCCCAGAAAATCGCAATAAACTGATATAAACTGCTATAAGTCGGTTTAAATTAACTACCTTATGATGTCTTTAACACCTATAACGAATAAAAACATGACCGGAGATATAGAACTGCTAAAACGAAAGCTTTTCAGGACGCCATTGTGATGTCCCTCTTGCGCCAGGCGCCCCGTTGAAAAGAACGGTACTTCCGTTCCATGAGCTTTTATAGTCCCCCAGATGGTGCAATCCACTCCATTCAAATTCTCACCGCTTACTGACATCTAGAAGAAGGCGTATGCAGTGCATGTAGCCCCATAGCTTACATGGGGACTTATAAACTGACCCAAGAACAGGGACCTCGATTTCAGAAATCTCACTTCCTGACAGGAAATGTGCTGCAGAATGAGTTCTGTTTCACTCAGAGAAATAATTCAAACGGTTTTAGAAACTAGAGAGTGTTTTCTATCCAATAGTAATAATAATATGCATATTGTACGAGCAAGAATTGAGTAAGAGGCAGTTTAATTTGGAAACTAATCTTTACAAAGTCGAAATGGCACCCCCCTATATAGACTGTACTATATTGACTCTTTTATAAATCCTTTATTGAGAGTATTTTAACTTTTTGTATTGTTTGTTGGTTTGGCAATGCCACTGTCAGTCAGAGAAACATGCTGAGAAGGATTATTACCACAGCAAGTAAGGTACTTGGAGTCAAACAGACAGGCCTGGATGAGATCTTTAAGGTCAGGGCCCTCCGTAAGGCTCACAAAATCATTTTAGACCCAAGTCACCCCCTGTACCTGGACTTTGAATTACTCCCCTCTGGGCGCAGGTATAGGGCACAACTCAGCAGGAAAAATAGAACGAGACAATCATTTGTGCCAGGTGTGATATCCCTCTTAAATAGCTCGGGCAAATGTTCCCATTGACCCCGTAAGGCCAGCAGGCTAGTCTTTGTTTTAAATGTTTTATTTCTTATTTCTTATTTCTTACTATTATTATTTTTTTTATTGGTGCGTGACTGTTATTGAAAGTTGTATTGTCAATCTTGTTTTGTATTTAACGCCACTTTAAATGTGTACATAACACTGCAACAAAAATTTCCCCATGGGGACAATAAAGTAAGTAAGTAAGTAAGTAAGTAGTATCCCCCTGAGGATAGACTGGTCACTTAAAGCCATGATGGGCCAGGTCAATGGATACTCGTAGCTCAGGATCTAGAATAGCCCCTGGCATAGATAGCCTACCGAAGTGTGAAAAGAGTGTGGATCTCTATTAATGGTCCACACTGTAGTAATATGTATCTAACTGTGCAGTCATATGAAAAGTACTTGGATTAAAATGATGATGTAATCTTTTGTTTCACAGACTTGTTGGAGACCTCATCAATGTTGCTGTCTCTAGAGGAAAGAAATGGCTTCTCTCAATGTCCTTGTGGTAACTAGATCACTGTGATGCCCTGACCACTTCATGTGGATAGAGGAGTGGGTGTGAGCGTGTGTGTGTGCTTTTGTGTGTAGGTGTGTGTACGTGCATGTCTATGTGTATGTGCATGTCTGTGTGTACACCTGGGTGAGAGACTCTTTGATCCCCTTATTGGGTAGATTCATATTTGAAATCATAGATGGACACATCTCACCATCCCTCCTACTGTCTCTCCTCTATATCAACCCATTCATCCCCCTCTCTCTTCTCTCCCTCCCCTTTCAGAGTTAATATGTTCTGCATCTTTTCTAGATTAACAATCATCAAAAACGTCATGCTTAATTACATACATGTACAGTATCTATGTTATGTTGATTTAATTCCATGTCTACTTTGTCAACAGTATGTTGATGTCAGGCTGATCTTTATTGTGGAGAGTGCACTCATGTACAACTAGGGGGTTTCTCAGGTGAAGTACAGCTTGGCTGTAGCCCTAAACGATGTGCTGCTACTACTACTCCTCTCAGCTTATTATCCATGCATGTAGGCCACTGGAATATGCAGCTCTGGGGAGGCTGTACAGCTGGTGACCACAGGCATGACAGAGACAGAAAAGTGCAGTTTGACCGAAATCTTACCTGTGAGAATTCATAAAATACCTAAATTCACAAAGTGATTTTCTAACGGAGCATTTTTCACCTTGCATTTTAACACTTAATTCAATAGTTTCAAAGTTCTCTATTCTGTCACCATTCAAGGTGATAAAACGACACATACAGTATGTGTGCTAATCAATTACTCTGATGACACCAATATATCCTCCCCTCCTGTAATATAGGCAAAGACAATGATGTGCTGTAGTATGAGGATGTTCCCACCATCCTTATTTAGGTTGACTGATTTAACCAATCCCCCTGTAATCTGTTGGAAACCCACCAGTAACACAGCACCTTCAGGTGGCCCAGATATGTGGTGATAGGAGGACTCTATTTGATGCATGTGTAACAAAGGTAATTAGGCCCTGAGTTTGCGAGGTGTTATTAAAATGCTAAACAGTTTAAGGGCTGGACAACATGACAATCTAAACCTCATCAGGATGTGGGAGGGACGGACAGAGGGAGAAAATTGAACACGTCTGATTTGTATTCGCTGTGGGTGAATGTTATTTCATACATTACAGAATGCAATATTCCTATGGATCATTATTGTCCAAATGAACTCTATGCTGATATATTCACTCTCCCCTACCTGTAGTGGTTTGATTGTTCCCTTGCCAGTAATATTTATTATTTTTGGTGAATTCAAACAAATAGGTCTAATCTAAACATGCTGCGTCACATTTCAACAGTAATGAAAATTTGCTGCAGAAAAAATGTTTTATTAATTGATCATAGTATAGCTTTTGCTACATTGAAATGTTCATTAGGCCTATTAGCTCTTCAGAGATCCAGAGGCAGCTCGATCTCCACTGTCAACATGTAGTCATAAAGAGCTGCAAGTTCCAGCAGCTTTGCATCCTCATTGGCATTATCAGTAGCAGTGGTAGCGGAGGCAGCCATATCCTTCAGCTCATTGTCATCTTCATACTCAGCGATGAGGTCTTTCAGGCTGGTCTCACTGATGGATTTCTCCATAGAGGTGTCTGTTAGGTTGGAGATCAAATCTTTAGCAGAGTCATCCTTCACATCCTCATCAGTAATGATCATGTCCTTAGTGCTCTCAGGGGTCAGTGCCATGTCAAGAGTGGAGGTCTTGGTAATGGAGTCTGACGTGTGAACATCTATCATGGTCTCCGATGAGACCATGGAGGTCTGGCTCTGAGAGGCTGCAGTGGTCTGTGTGTCTGTGTTCATTTCTGTTGTCTGTGTTTCCATCTGCGCATGTGTCGAAGTGCTGGTAGAGGATGGCTTTCTCTCTGTCCTAGCTGCCGTAGACGAGGTGGTCAGAGGGACTCCAGGTAGCTGCCACTCCAGCGGGAGGACGACCAGGTTCCTAGCCAGGGATACCTGGGAGAGGGAACTCTACTCGGAGGAAAAGGGGGGTTAGGTTGAGGTCAGAGGGGAAATTGTCGAGATGTTTGAATCTCTGTCTGTCCGTATAGTAATTTAGGTTTCAGTAACTTACGTTGGCACGTGGTAGAGTCGGAGAGTCAGGTCTTATGTAAATTTCCTCCACAGGGGTCTTCACTTGCCGGGGTGTCCTTCGATTTTCCTGAATAACACAATTGTAACACCCAATGATAACACAGCATTTGGGGAAAGATCTTTTGCTCACAACAAAATATGATACAGCATGTTTGGTTGTCTCACAGAGTTAAGTCTTTGTCCCAAATTAGTTCCCTTGTCTGTTTCTGGTGTTGTACTTATGGGTTTGTGGTCTCGAGATGATTTCAACAGCTGAACTTCAGTACGGTCTTTCTCCCTCCCCACCTTTCCATTACTCTTGTCCTTTACCCTTTTGGTTGTAACATCACCTCCAGACACGTCCGAGCCTGTGTAGATTAGACATTTTGATTTTGAAGAAACGTTCTTCCAAGTGGAGCCAATCTCATTCTATATCTAATCAGCAGACACCCCATAACACTCACCAGTATCAGATGCATTGTCTTTGTCCTGGTCCTTTCTACTCTGTCTGTTCTGAGAGAGACCAGTCTTCCTCAGCTTGACTTTCCCACCACAGCAGAAGAGAGTGAACATCTGCATTGCCACCACAGCTGGATGGATGCTCTTCTTCTTCTCTTTCTGCTGGGTCTCCTTTGCTTGATCCTCAGAGGAGACCTCAGTGTCGCAATCAGTACATCAGTTAGAAATCTACTGATATTTCAAACTACAATATCAATGTTGAATATATGTAGCCAATGAGCTCTAGCTTGATTGACAACAAATATTATTTCCTAAGTGTGTTTCCATGTCAAAATGTTACCCCATAATAACTAGGGTTAGTGCTGTCCGTGATCCTTGGGACGTCCCTACCCTAAACCCGAACCTTAACCCCTACCCTAACCTTAACCCCTACCTTAACTATTTCAATTTCAACGTCAAAGGTCAGAGTTGGGACGTTCCATGGATTCTGTTTAGACTTTTCCTAATAACTATTAGGGCCTACCCCATCCGAAGGGGCATTGTGACATTATCACATTTGTCAAGAGATGTCAAAGGATCAGATTCAACACAATATGCTGTGTTTTCCTTATTGTGGTCATTATCAGTTGTCAAATGCTTTGGTTAATCCTCATTAATAAACAAGTTTGGATGTCTTACCGAGTTAGGTCTTTGTTTAATGTCTTTTTCTTTTTCCGGTGTCGTTCTGCATTTGTGGTCCTGAGATTCAATGCAATATTTCTCTCCCCCAACCTTTCCTTTAATCTTGTCCTTGATCCTTTTCACGTCACCTCCAGAGTAGTCCAAGCCTGTAAGTGAAACATTTCTAAGACACATGACTTGTTTTTTTTCCAAGTGAAGCCTAAATAATTGTACTATGTAGCAGCACTAATCAATATACACCTCCTAACACTCACCAGTATCAGAGTCATTATTGTTGTTTGTATCGTTTATCGTTGTTCCCTTTCTCCCCTCACCACTCTGGGAGAGATCAAAGGGGTTTTTCTTCACCTTGACGCAGCTCAGCAGTGTAAACAGCTGAAGAAAGGTCAGGGCTTGAGGGATCCTCTTCTTCTTCTTGGGTTTATCTTTATGTTCCTGTGTCTCCTTTGGTTTCTCCCTGTGGGATACCTCAGGGACAGGGTCACTTAGTCTCTGACCCATGTCACGACAAGGTAGTGTAATGTTGTAATCAATCAAATCAGTTATAGGTTGAGAGATCGTCCGAATGTAGCTAATGCGCTCTACCTGAGCTTGTCTGACACTTTCAATGTGGTCTGAGATTATGACATAAGTGTGTTTCCGTGGCAACATGTTACCTCATAATGTTCCCTTATAATAACTAGTGCTCCATCCCTGGTAACGGGGCATTGTGACATCATCAAGTTAGTTACCTATCCACATATCCACCCAGAACACTGGAACAGCCTATTCCTATAGACCTAGTCTGCCTGTATGTCTGTATTTTCCTGCTGTAGGAAACTGGATCAAATTAAGATCCAGCAACTGTATGTCTGTCTCTCTCTTTCCTTCTCTCTACCTCTTTCTCTCTGCCTGTACTCATACTCAACCTCTGCCTTCACCCTATTGCAGCAGTTTATTTTCTCATCATTTGCCTGCATCATGTTGCAAGGAGAGAGTGTCTGAGCACAGGTCAATCACTCCACATTGAGTATGATTATACAGTTGATTATCAAGTGCCACATTCACCAGACTACTACTGTTGGCAATCAGAATACATGCTTGTTGTTGTCCAAGAGTCGACTCAGTCCAAGAGTCGACTAGGCTAACACCTCTGTAGGCACCTGGATGGATCACAGTAGTTTATCCATTTCACTCAGACCACTAACGACAGGTTTGCAGGTATGCACGCACAAACACACACCACATGCACACACCACATGCACACACACACACACACACACACACACACACACACACACACACACACACACACACACACACACACACACACACACACACACACACACACACACACACACCACATGCAAACACACACACACACACACACACACACACACACACACACACACACACACACACACACAAATGCATCTGCAACCACACATGCATGCCTAGGAACGCATGCACACACACATTACTGAAGAAACGGACACACACACACTGTCCATCATGTCCTATGAGCAGGGAAAAGACAGGGCCAGCAAAAACAGCAGTTGACAGATCGTAATAGAGCCTGGCTGTCAAATCAAATGTATTTATAAATCAAATCAAATGTATTTATAAAGCCCTCCTTACATCAGCTGATATCTCAAAGTGCTGTACAGAAACCCTGCCTAAAACCCCAAACAGCAAACAATGCAGGTGTAGAAGCACGGTGGCTAGGAAAAACTCACTGGAAAGGCCAGAACATAGGAAGAAACCTAGAGAGGAACCAGGCTATGAGGGGTGGCCAGTACTCTTCTGGCTGTGCCGGGTGGAGATTATAACAGAACATAGCCAAGATGTTTAAATGTACACAGATGACCAGCAGGGTCAAATAATAATAATCACAGTGGTTATCGAGGGTGCAACAGGTCAGCACCTCAGGAGTAAATGTCAGTTGGCTTTTCATAGCCGATCATTCAGAGTATCTCTACTGCTCCTGCTGTCTCTAGACAGTTGATAACAGCAGGTCTGGGACAGGTAGCACGTCCGGTGAACAAGTCGGGGTTCCATAGCCGCAGACAGAAAAGTTGAAACTGGAGCAGCAGCACGGCCAGGTGGACTGGGGACAGCAAGGAGTCATCAGGCCAGGTATTCCTGAGGCATGGTCCTAGGGCTCAGGTCCTCCGAGAGAAAGAAAGAAAGAAAGAATTTAAAAAAAAATATATATATATTTTTTAAATTTGCTTTCTAATGATCATGATCTTTTCCTCAAAGAAGTTCATGAATTTATTACTGCTGAAGTGAAAGCCATCCTCTCTTGGGGAATGCTGTTTTTTAGTTAGCTTTGCGACAGTATCAAAAATAAATTTAGGATTTTTCTTATTTTCCTCAATTAAGTTGGAAAAATAGGATGATCGAGCACCAGTAAGGGCTCTTCGATACTGCACGTTACTGTCTTTCCAAGCTAGTCGGAAGACTTCCAGTTTGGTGTGGCGCCATTTCCGTTCCAATTTTCTGTAAGATGGCTTCGGAGCTCGGGTGTTTTCTGTATACCAGGGTTTGGTACACATCAGCAACTAGCTGTTTCTTATGACAAATGTTTTTAGTTTTTAGGGGTGCAACTGCATCTAGGGTATTGCACAAGGTTAAATTGAGTTCCTCAGTTAGGTGGTTAACTGATTTTTGTCCTCTGACATCCTTGGGTAGGCAGAGGGAGTCTGGAAGGGTATCTAGGAATCTTTGGGTTGTCTGAGAATTTATAGCACAACTTTTGATGATCCTTGGTTGGGGTCTGAGAAAATTATTTGTTGCGATTACAAACGTAATAAAATGGTGGTCCGATAATCCTGGACTATGAGGAAAAACATTAAGATCCACAGCATTTATTCCATGGGACAAAACTAGGTCCAGAGTATGACTGTGACAGTGAGTAGGTCCAGAGACATTTTGGACAAAACCCACTGAGTCGATGATGGCTCCAAATGCCTTTTGGAGTGGGTCTGTGGACTTTTCCATGTGAATATTAAAATCACCAAAAATGTGAATATTATCTGCTATGACTACAAGGGTCGATAGGAATTCAGGAAACTCAGTGAGGAACGCTGTATACGGCCCAGGAGGCCTGTAAACAGTAGCTATAAAAAGTGATTGAGTAGGCTGCATAGATTTCATGACTAGAAGCTCGAAAACGTCAGTTTTTTTTTTGTAAATTGAAATTTGCTATCGTAAATGTTAGCAACACCTCCGCCTTTGCGGGATGCACGGGGTATATGGTCACTTCAAATAAAAATGACATCTGCAATGTTAGACAATGAAAAGTAATGATTCACTTTCTAATAGGAAATACAAAAATAAAATCTTCTCTTCACTGATTTGAAGCAGACAATTCAGTCAGAGTACAAACAGAGACATTTTCAAAAATTACTTGTTTCCAAGACAGTACAGAAAGTAGAAAAAAATAACAAATGAGAACTGCCAGGAGGTGAGGCCTCATTTAACACAGTAAATTCATCAGGCTTAAGTCATGTTTCAGTCAGGCCAATCACATCAAGATTATGATCAGTGATTAGTTCATTGACTATAACTGCCTTTGAAGTGAGGGATCTAACATTAAGTAGGCCTATTTTGAGATGTGAGGTATCACGATCACTTTCAATAATGGCAGGAATGGAGGAGGTCTTTATTCTAGTGAGATTGCGAAGGCAAACACCGCCATGTTTAGTTTTTCCCAACCTAGGTCGAGGCATAGACACGGTCTCAATGGGGATAGCTGAGCTGACTACACTGACTGTGCTAGTGGCAGACTCCACTAAGCTGGCAGGCTGGCTAACAGCCTGCTGCCTGGCCTGCACCCTATTTCATTGTGGAGCTAGAGGAGTTAAAGCCCTGTCTATATTGGTAGATAAGATGAGAGCACCCCTCCAGCTAGGATGGAGTCCGTCACTCCTCAACAGGCCAGGCTTGGTCCTGTTTATGGGTGAGTCCCAGAAAGAGGGCCAATTATCTACAAATTCTGTCTTTTGTGAGGGGCAGAAAACAGTTTTCAACCAGCGATTGCGTTGTGAGACTCTGCTGTAGAGCTCATCACTCCCCCTAACTGGGAGGGGGCCAGAGACAATTACTCAATACCGACACATCTTTCTAGCTGATTTACAGGCTGAAGCTATGTTGCGCTTGGTGACCTCTGACTGTTTCATCATAACATCGTTGGTGCCGACGTGGATAACAATATCTCTATACTCTCTACACTCGCCAGTTTTAGCTTTAGCCAGCACCATCTTCAGATTAGCCTTAACGTCGGTAGCCCTGCCCCCTGGTAAACAGTGTATGATCGCTGGGTGATTCGTTTTAAGTCTAATACTGCGGGTAATGGAGTCGCCAATGACTAGGGTTTTCAATTTGTCAGAGCTAATGGTGGGAGCCTTCGGCGTCTCAGACCCCGTAACGGGAGGAGTAGAGACCAGAGAAGGCTCGGCCTCAGACTCCGACTCGATGCTTAATGGGGAAAACAGGTTGAAAGTTTCTGTCGGCTGAATGAGCGACACCGGTTGAGCATTCCTACAGCATTTCCCTCCAGAAGCCATGAGAAAGTTGTCCGGCTGCGGGGACCTGTAACGGCTTTCTTCCTGGGATGAAGGAGAGGACCAAAATGCAGCGCAGTTAGTGTTCAACATGTTTAATTTAACGAACTGTGAACACTTACAACAATACAAAACAACAAACGTGAAAACCGAGACAGTCCTATCTGGTGCAGAACACAAACACAGAGACAGGAAACAACCACTCACAATCCCCAACACAAAACAAGCCACCTATATATGATTCTCAATCAGGGACAACGATTGACAGCTGCCTCTGATTGAGAACCATATTAGGCTGAACACAGAAACAGACAAACTAGACACACAACATAGAATGCCCACCCCAACTCACACCCTGACCATACTAAACAAATACAAAAACAAGGGAAAACAGGTCAGGAACGTGACAGAACCCCCCCCTCAAGGTGCGAACTCCGGGCGCACCCCTAAAACTCAAGGGGAGGGTCTGGGTGGGCATCTGTCCGCGGTGGCGGCTCCGGCGCAGGACGAGGACACCACTCCATCGTTGTCTTTGTCCCCCTCCTTAGCGTCCTTTGAGTGGCGACCCTCGCCCCCGACCCTGGTCTAGGAACCTTCCCAAAGGTCCCTCCTAAATAGAGGAGATAACTCAGGACAGAGAGGTAGCTCAGGACAGAGAGGTAGCTCAGGACAGAGAGGTAGCTCAGGACAGAGGTGCAACTCCGGACTGAAGGGCAGCTCCGGACAGAGAGGCAGCTCTGGACTGAAGGGCAGCTCCGGACTAATGGCAGCTCCGGGCTGAGGGGCAGCTCATGACTGGAGGACAGCTCATGACTGGAGGGCAGCTTGATTGGAGGGCAGCTCATGACTGGAAGGCAGCTCATGACTGGAAGGCAGCTCATGACTGGAAGGCAGCTCATGACTGGAAGGCAGCTCATGACTGAAGGCCAGCTCATGACTGGAAGGCAGCTCATGACTGGAAGGCAGCTCATGACTGGAGGGCAGCTCATGACTGGAGGGCAGCTCATGACTGGAGGGCAGCTCATGACTGGAGGGCAGCTCATGACTGGCTGGTGGCTCTGGCAGCTCCTGACTGGCTGGCGGCTCTGGCAGCTCCTGACTGGGTGGCGGCTCCGGCAGCTCCTGACTGGCTGGCGGCTCTGGCAGCTCCTGACTGGCTTGCGGCTCTGGCAGCTCCAGACTGGCTGGCGGCTCTGGCAGCTCCTGACTGGCTGGCGGCTCTGGCAGCTCCTGACTGATGGACGGCTCTAGCGGCTCCTGACTGACGAACGGCTCTGACGGCTCGGGACAGACGGGCGGCTCTAATGGCTCGGGACAGACGGATGGCTCAGATGGCGCTGGGCAGACGGATGGCTCAGATGGCGCTGGGCAGACGGATGGCTCAGATGGCGCTGGGCAGACGGATGGCTCAGATGGCGCTGGGCAGACGGATGGCTCAGATGGCGCTGGGCAGACGGATGGCTCAGATGGCGCTGGGCAGACGGATGGCTCAGACGGCGCTGGGCAGACGGATGGCTCAGACGGCGCTGGACAGACGGATGGCTCAGACGGCGCTGGGCAGACGGATGGCTCAGACGCCGCTGGGCAGACGACCGACTCTGACCTGCTGAGGCGCACAGTAGGCCTGGTGCGTGGTGCCGGAACTGGTGGTACCGGACTGGAGACACGCACCTCAAGGCTAGTGCGGGGAGAAGGAACAGTACGTACAGGACTCTGGAGACGCACAGGAGGCTTGGTGCGTGGTGCCGGAACTGGTGGTACTGGACAGACCGGACCGTGAAGGCGCACTGGAGGTCTTGAGAGCAGGGCTGGCACCATCCGCCCTGGCTGGATCTTCACCCTAGCCCGGCAGATGTGGGGAGCTGAGATGTTGCGCACCGGGCTAAGCACACGCACCGGGGACACCGTGCGCTCCACCGCATAACACGGTGCCTGCCCGGTACGACGCCCTCTCTCTCCACTGGAAGCACGGCTGGGAGAGCTGTAGCGCCGAGCTGGCAGAGGACGTGCATGGCTAGGGAGGCGCACAGGAGGCCTGGTGCGTGAGGCTGGCACAGTCTTAACCAGACGGCTAGCACACACCTCAGGACGAGTATGGAGAGCTGTTCCCGGTGACATCAACTCCCCGACACGTTCAGTCGGGCGGATGTCGTGCCTCATGCACCAAACCAGCACCTCCCTCATAACTCTCTCCTCCAATTTCCCCATTAACTCCTTCACTGTCTCTGCGTCGCTCACCTCCAATTCCGCCCTGACCGGCTCCTTACGGTAAGCAGGGGGAGTTGGCTCAGGTCTGACTCCTGACTCTGCCACACTCCCCGTGTACCCCCCCCAAGAAATTTTTGGGGCTGCCTCTCGGGCCTCCAGCCGCTCTGCCGTGCTAGCGCCTCATAATAGCGCCTCTCCGCCTTCGCTGCCTCCAGCTCTTCTTTGGGGCGGCGATATTCCCCTGGCTCTGACCAGGGTCCTTTGCCGTCTAATTCATCCTCGCATGTCCATTCCTCCAAATAGTGCAGCCTCTCCTGCTGCTGCTGCTGCTGCTGCTGCTGCTGCTGCAGCCTCTCCTGCTGCTGCTGCTTGGTCCGGGTTAGGTGGGTGGTTCTGTAACGGTTTTCTTCCTGGGATGAAGGAGAGGACCAAAATGCAGCCCAGTTAGTGTTCAACATGTTTAATTTAACGAACTGTGAACACTTACAACAATACAAAACAACAAACGTGAAAACCGAGACAGTCCTATCTGGTGCAGAACACAAACACAGAGACAGGAAACAACCACCCACAATCCCCAACACAAAACAAGCCACCTATATATGATTCTCAATCAGGGACAACGATTGACAGCTGCCTCTGATTGAGAACCATGTTAGGCTGAACACAGAAACAGACAAACTAGACACACAACATAGAATGCCCACATCTGCTTGCTTGTAGTATCCCCCTGAGGATAGACTGGTCACTTAAAGCCATGATGGGCCAGGTCAATGGATACTCGTAGCTCAGGATCTAGAATAGCCCCTGGCATAGATAGCCTACCGAAGTGTGAAAAGAGTGTGGATCTCTATTAATGGTCCACACTGTAGTAATATGTATCTAACTGTGCAGTCATATGAAAAGTACTTGGATTAAAATGATGATGTAATCTTTTGTTTCACAGACTTGTTGGAGACCTCATCAATGTTGCTGTCTCTAGAGGAAAGAAATGGCTTCTCTCAATGTCCTTGTAGAAACTAGATCACTGTGATGCCCTGACCACTTCATGTGGATAGAGGAGTGGGTGTGAGCGTGTGTGTGTGCTTTTGTGTGTAGGTGTGTGTACGTGCATGTCTATGTGTATGTGCATGTCTGTGTGTACACCTGGGTGAGAGACTCTTTGATCCCCTTATTGGGTAGATTCATATTTGAAATCATAGATGGACACATCTCACCATCCCTCCTACTGTCTCTCCTCTATATCAACCCATTCATCCCCCTCTCTCTTCTCTCCCTCCCCTTTCAGAGTTAATATGTTCTGCATCTTTTCTAGATTAACAATCATCAAAAACGTCATGCTTAATTACATACATGTACAGTATCTATGTTATGTTGATTTAATTCCATGTCTACTTTGTCAACAGTATGTTGATGTCAGGCTGATCTTTATTGTGGAGAGTGCACTCATGTACAACTAGGGGGTTTCTCAGGTGAAGTACAGCTTGGCTGTAGCCCTAAACGATGTGCTGCTACTACTACTCCTCTCAGCTTATTATCCATGCATGTAGGCCACTGGAATATGCAGCTCTGGGGAGGCTGTACAGCTGGTGACCACAGGCATGACAGAGACAGAAAAGTGCAGTTTGACCGAAATCTTACCTGTGAGAATTCATAAAATACCTAAATTCACAAAGTGATTTTCTAACGGAGCATTTTTCACCTTGCATTTTAACACTTAATTCAATAGTTTCAAAGTTCTCTATTCTGTCACCATTCAAGGTGATAAAACGACACATACAGTATGTGTGCTAATCAATTACTCTGATGACACCAATATATCCTCCCCTCCTGTAATATAGGCAAAGACAATGATGTGCTGTAGTATGAGGATGTTCCCACCATCCTTATTTAGGTTGACTGATTTAACCAATCCCCCTGTAATCTGTTGGAAACCCACCAGTAACACAGCACCTTCAGGTGGCCCAGATATGTGGTGATAGGAGGACTCTATTTGATGCATGTGTAACAAAGGTAATTAGGCCCTGAGTTTGCGAGGTGTTATTAAAATGCTAAACAGTTTAAGGGCTGGACAACATGACAATCTAAACCTCATCAGGATGTGGGAGGGACGGACAGAGGGAGAAAATTGAACACGTCTGATTTGTATTCGCTGTGGGTGAATGTTATTTCATACATTACAGAATGCAATATTCCTATGGATCATTATTGTCCAAATGAACTCTATGCTGATATATTCACTCTCCCCTACCTGTAGTGGTTTGATTGTTCCCTTGCCAGTAATATTTATTATTTTTGGTGAATTCAAACAAATAGGTCTAATCTAAACATGCTGCGTCACATTTCAACAGTAATGAAAATTTGCTGCAGAAAAAATGTTTTATTAATTGATCATAGTATAGCTTTTGCTACATTGAAATGTTCATTAGGCCTATTAGCTCTTCAGAGATCCAGAGGCAGCTCGATCTCCACTGTCAACATGTAGTCATAAAGAGCTGCAAGTTCCAGCAGCTTTGCATCCTCATTGGCATTATCAGTAGCAGTGGTAGCGGAGGCAGCCATATCCTTCAGCTCATTGTCATCTTCATACTCAGCGATGAGGTCTTTCAGGCTGGTCTCACTGATGGATTTCTCCATAGAGGTGTCTGTTAGGTTGGAGATCAAATCTTTAGCAGAGTCATCCTTCACATCCTCATCAGTAATGATCATGTCCTTAGTGCTCTCAGGGGTCAGTGCCATGTCAAGAGTGGAGGTCTTGGTAATGGAGTCTGACGTGTGAACATCTATCATGGTCTCCGATGAGACCATGGAGGTCTGGCTCTGAGAGGCTGCAGTGGTCTGTGTGTCTGTGTTCATTTCTGTTGTCTGTGTTTCCATCTGCGCATGTGTCGAAGTGCTGGTAGAGGATGGCTTTCTCTCTGTCCTAGCTGCCGTAGACGAGGTGGTCAGAGGGACTCCAGGTAGCTGCCACTCCAGCGGGAGGACGGCCAGGTTCCTAGCCAGGGATACCTGGGAGAGGGAACTCTACTCGGAGGAAAAGGGGGGTTAGGTTGAGGTCAGAGGGGAAATTGTCGAGATGTTTGAATCTCTGTCTGTCCGTATAGTAATTTAGGTTTCAGTAACTTACGTTGGCACGTGGTAGAGTCGGAGAGTCAGGTCTTATGTAAATTTCCTCCACAGGGGTCTTCACTTGCCGGGGTGTCCTTCGATTTTCCTGAATAACACAATTGTAACACCCAATGATAACACAGCATTTGGGGAAAGATCTTTTGCTCACAATAAAATATGATACAGCATGTTTGGTTGTCTCACAGAGTTAGGTCTTTGTCCCAAATTAGTTCCCTTGTCTGTTTCTGGTGTTGTACTTATGGGTTTGTGGTCTCGAGATGATTTCAACAGCTGAACTTCAGTACGGTCTTTCTCCCTCCCCACCTTTCCATTACTCTTGTCCTTTACCCTTTTGGTTGTAACATCACCTCCAGACACGTCCGAGCCTGTGTAGATTAGACATTTTGATTTTGAAGAAACGTTCTTCCAAGTGGAGCCAATCTCATTCTATATCTAATCAGCAGACACCCCATAACACTCACCAGTATCAGATGCATTGTCTTTGTCCTGGTCCTTTCTACTCTGTCTGTTCTGAGAGAGACCAGTCTTCCTCAGCTTGACTTTCCCACCACAGCAGAAGAGAGTGAACATCTGCATTGCCACCACAGCTGGATGGATGCTCTTCTTCTTCTCTTTCTGCTGGGTCTCCTTTGCTTGATCCTCAGAGGAGACCTCAGTGTCGCAATCAGTACATCAGTTAGAAATCTATTGATATTTCAAACTACAATATCAATGTTGAATATATGTAGCCAATGAGCTCTAGCTTGATTGACAACAATATTATTTCCTAAGTGTGTTTCCATGTCAAAATGTTACCCCATAATAACTAGGGTTAGTGCTGTCTGTGATCCTTGGGACGTACCTACCCTAAACCCTAACCTTAACCCCTACCCTAACCTTAACCCCTACCTTAACTATTTCAATTTCAACGTCAAAGGTCAGAGTTGGGACATTCCATGGATTCTGTTTAGACTTTTCCTAATAACTATTAGGGCCTACCCCATCCGAAGGGGCATTGTGACATTATCACATTTGTCAAGCCATGTCAAAGGATCAGATTCAACACAATATGCTGTGTTTTCCTTATTGTGGTCATTATCAGTTGTCAAATGCTTTGGTTAATCCTCATTAATAAACAAGTTTGGATGTCTTACCGAGTTAGGTCTTTGTTTAATGTCTTTTTCTTTTTCCGGTGTCGTTCTGCATTTGTGGTCCTGAGATTCAATGCAATATTTCTCTCCCCCAACCTTTCCTTTACTCTTGTCCTTGATCCTTTTCACGTCACCTCCAGAGTAGTCCAAGCCTGTAAGTGAAACATTTCTAAGACACATGACTTGTTTTTTTCCAAGTGAAGCCTAAATAATTGTACTATGTAGCAGCACTAATCAATATACACCTCCTAACACTCACCAGTATCAGAGTCATTATTGTTGTTTGTATCGTTTATCGTTGTTCCCTTTCTCCCCTCACCACTCTGGGAGAGATCAAAGGGGGTTTTCTTCACCTTGACGCAGCTCAGCAGTGTAAACAGCTGAAGAAAGGTCAGGGCTTGAGGGATCCTCTTCTTCTTCTTGGGTTTATCTTTATGTTCCTGCGTCTCCTTTGGTTTCTCCCTGTGGGATACCTCAGGGACAGGGTCACTTAGTCTCTGACCCATGTCACGACAAGGTAGTGTAATGTTGTAATCAATCAAATCAGTTATAGGTTGAGAGATTGTCCGAATGTAGCTAATGCGCTCTACCTGAGCTTGTCTGACACTTTCAGTGTGGTCTGAGATTATGACATAAGTGTGTTTCCGTGGCAACATGTTACCTCATAATGTTCCCTTATAATAACTAGTGCTCCATCCCTGGTAACGGGGCATTGTGACATCATCAAGTTAGTTACCTATCCACATATCCACCCAGAACACTGGAACAGCCTATTTCTATAGACCTAGTCTGCCTGTATGTCTGTATTTTCCTGCTGTAGCAAACTGGATCAAATTAAGATCCAGCAACTGTATGTCTGTCTCTCTCTTTCCTTCTCTCTACCTCTCTCTCTCTGTCTGTACTCATATTCAACCTCTGCCTTCACCCTATTGCAGCAGTTTATTTTCTCATCATTTGCCTGCATCATGTTGCAAGGAGAGAGTGTCTGAGCACAGGTCAATCACTCCACATTGAGTATGATTATACAGTTGATTATCAAGTGCCACATTCAACAGACTACTACTGTTGGCAATCAGAATACATGCTTGTTGTAGTCCAAGAGTCGACTCAGTGAATACATGCAGCCCAGTGGGCAAGAGTCATGGCAACACGTCTATTCATACCTCCTCTACGTCTGCACTATTAAAAGCAGATCGCCGCCACATGTAGCGTAAGAGATAGCAAGCCTCCCTGGCTCAGCGCCTGTTAGTGTCAGCTTTTAAGTGCTACATGTCAGCCTGATAATTACTCTGTGTGTCATCCGCTGAGGCGATTAGTGATAAAAGCTCACACAACATGATAGGCTAACACCTCTGTAGGCACCTGGATGGATCACAGTAGTTTATCCATTTCACTCAGACCACTAACGACAGGTTTGCAGGTATGCACGCACAAACACACACCACATGCACACACACACACACACACACACCACATGCAAACACACACACACACACACACACACACACACACACACACACACACACACACACACACACACACACACAAACGCACATATATATGCATTTGCAACCACGCATGCATGCCTAGAAACGCATGCACAAACACATTACTGAAGACACGGACACACACACACTGTCCATCATGTCCTATGAGCAGGGAAAAGACAGGGCCAGCAAAAACAGCAGCTGACAGACCGTAATAGAGCCTGGCTGTCAAATCAAATGTATTTATAAATCAAATCAAATGTATATATAAAGCCCTCCTGTCACGATCGTCTTGCTGTGAGAGATTGGACCAAGGCGCAGCGTGTGCAAAATACATCTTCTTTATTATAAGAAGAGAGAAAACAAACAAGAAACGAACAACTATACACGAACTAACAAAATAACAAAACTGACGACCGTGAAGCTATAAATACAGATAGTGCTGACACAAACACTACACATAGACAATCTCCCACAATCACCTAAAGCCTATGGCTGCCTTAAATATGGCTCCCAATCAGAGACAATTAATGACATCTGTCTCTGATTGAGAACCAAACCAGGCAACCATAGACTTTCCTAGAACTCTCTCCTGAACACAACCCCATACACTATTCAACACCCCCTAAACAATACACACACCCTAAACTAGACAAAACACACAAACTTCCCATGTCACACCCTGACCTAACTAAAATAATAAAGAAAACAAAGAATACTAAGGCCAGGGCGTGACACCTCCTTACATCAGCTTATATCTCAAAGTGCTGTACAGAAACCCTGCCTAAAACCCCAAACAGCAAACAATGCAGGTGTAGAAGCACAGTGGCTAGGAAAAACTCCCTAGAAAGGCCAGAACCTAGGAAGAAACCTAGAGAGGAACCAGGCTATGAGGGGTGGCCAGTACTCTTCTGGCTGTGCCGGGTGGAGATTAAAACAGAACATAGCCAAGATGTTCAAATGTTCATAGATGACTGTCAAAGGTGTGTACGGGTGGTGAATTCAGGTGCAGGAGAGCAGAGTGTAGTAAACAGGCACACTTTAATTCTGTTCCAAAATACACAGCACATAAAAACATTAACGTGCCAAAAACAGGGAACATGACAAAAGTAAAGCGCCCGACAATAATCCACAATAACAAACAAACAATTACACACAAAGACATGATGGGAAACAGAGGGCTAAATACATGTAGAATGATTAGGGAATGAAAACCAGGTGTGTATGGGACAAGACAAAACAAATGGATATATGAAAACGTCCGGTGAACAGGTCAGGGTTCCATAGCCGCAGGCAGAAAAGTTGAAACTGGAGCAGCAGCACGGCCAGGTGGACTGGGGACAGCAAGGAGTCATCAGGCCAGGTAGTTCTGAGGAATGGTCCTAGGGCTTAGGTCCTCCGAGAGAAAGACAGAAAGAAAGAAAGAAAGAGAGAGAGAGAAATTGAAAGAGAGAGAAAATGAGAATTAGAGAGAGCATACTTAAATTCACACAGGACACCGGATAAGAGGAGAAATACTCCAGATATAACAGACTGACCCTAGCCCCCGACACATAAACTACTGCAGCATAAATACTGGAGGCTGAGACAGGAGGGGTCGGGAGACACTGTGGCCCCATCCGACGATACCCCCGGACAGGAACAAACAGGCAGGATATAACCCCACCCATTTTCAATGTGTTGTCAGTAAAAGCGGATGAGTTGTCAGCGAATCTGCGCTTCCAACACGAATATCGGGAGGCCTGTTTGCTGGCATTTACTGAGACTGGGCTGGATGATAGAGTCCCGGACAGAGAAGTGGAGCCGGCCGGCTTCACCCTGGTCAGAGCGGACCGCGATCTGACAGTCACAGGGAAACTTCACGGCGGGGGCGTCTGCCTGCTTGTCAGGGACCAGTGGTGTAAATCGATCCTGGTAAGAGAGCGACTCTGTACCCCCGACATTGAACTGCTTTCTGTGTCACTGCGACCTTACTATCTGCCCCGTGAGTTCCCCCAATTGTTTGTTACCGTTGTGTACATTCAACCAAAAGCTAATATAACAAAGGCATCAGAGATTATTTATAATCTGTCACAGAAACTGGAATCCATCTCCCCCGACGCACCCAAATTTATTTTAGGGGATTTTAACAACTGTACCTTGCGCAAAGTCTTGCGCACATACCATCAGTATGTGAAATGTCACACTAGGAAAAATAGGACTCTTGATTTGTGCTATGGGACAATACCAAAGGCGTTCTCTGCCACCACCAGACCTCCTCTGGGGACATCAGACCACAATGTGGTCTACCTCAGGCCAACTTACTGTCGCCTCCTGGAGAGGGAGAAACCCACAGTTAAAACTGTCCAGATCTGGAATGACAACAGTATCACTTGTCTCCAGGGGTGTTTTGACTGTACAATGTGGGAGGTATTTGAGGACAGCAGCTCTGATCTGGATGAACTCACAGAGGTTATTTCAGACTATGTAAACTTCTGTGTTGAGTCAGTTGTGCCTACTAGGACCTGTAAAATCTTCCCTAACAACAAGCCTTGGGTATCAAAACATCTAAAATCACTACTTGATAGGAAGAAGGCAGTTTATGCTGGGGGTGATAGACAGTCTTTAAGAGATGTACAACGTGAGATAAAAAGACAGATACTGGTGGACAAGGAGGCATACAAGCAAAGGGTGGAGAGGACCCTCTCCTCAGGAAACGCAAGGGTGGCCTGGCAAGGGATTAAATCCATGGCTAGCGCCCCCCATATAGGCAGGGGAAAAACCAGTGCTGACCTTGGGGGATATGAGGGCCAGAACATGGCTAATGAACTGAATGTTTTCTTCTCAAGATTTGAATCAGACAACTTTGTGTCGGAGGTAAAACAAATGGAAGCATCATTACAAATGTTTGAGAGAGTTGTTGTTCAACAGTCTGATGTTCTAAAGTTGTTCAGGGGATGTAACACATACAAAAGCCCAGGCCCAGACAAAATAAGTGGGCATGTGTTAAAGCACTGTGCTGAACAACTGGCTGGTGTTTTTACAGACATTTTCCAATCCTCACTCAACCAGCAACACGTTAGAGTATTGTGGAAAAAATCAATAATTATACCAATTCCTAAAGTATCGAATCCCTCTGTGCTGAATGACTATCGCCCTGTCGCTTTGACATCCTTAGTTATGAAATGCCTTGAGAAAATTGTGAAAAGTCATATTCTCAGTGTCACCCAGAAGCTCCTCGACCCATTTCAGTTTGCCTATCAGACCAGCAGAGGAGTTGATGATGCCATTCTTACCCTCCTTAACATGGTCTATAGACATCTAGAAGGTGCCAAATCCCATGTCAGGGTTCTGTTTGTTGACTTTTCTTCTGCCTTCAACACAATCCAGCCCTACATTCTGGCACAGAGACTAATTCGGGACTTTTCCTTAGATGGGGGGCTGGTTTTGTGGCTGTTGGACTTCCTGAGCCAACGCTCACAGCGAGTCAAAATAGGTCCCCATGTGTCGGATATACGCAATACCAACACAGGCTCTCCTCAGGGATGTGTTTTGTCCCCACTTCTGTACATCTTGTACACTAATAGTTGTACTAGTTCCCATACTGACAGACACCTCGTTAAGTTCGCTGATGACACTGCCTTGATCAGCCTGTTGCATGATGACGAGGAACATCATGGCCCGGTCCTAGATGACTTTGTAGAGTGGTGTGAGGAATCACACTTGGTCCTCAATACTAACAAGACCAAAGAGATGTGCATAGACTTCAGGAAGCGTACAACACCTACCTCTGCAACATCTATCAGAGGCCAGAATATAGAAATTGTAGAGGAATATAAATATCTGGGTGTTTTTTTGGACAGTAAGCTTCAGTGGAGTAAATGTACAGACCAGATCTACAAAAAGAGCCAACAGAGACTGTACTTTCTAAAAAAGTTGGGTTCTTTTAACTTATAGTTCCTCCCAAACCCGGATCCGGGAGCACCCCCATCAGTAAAAAAAGCTGACTAGCATAGCCTAGCATAGCGTCACAAGTAAATACTAGCATCTAAATATCATTAAATCACAAGTCCAAGACACCAGATGAAAGATACACATCTTGTGAATCCAGCCATCATTTCTGATTTTTAAAATGTTTTACAGGGAAGACACAATATGTAAATCTATTAGCTAACCACGTTAGCAAAAGACACCACTTTTTTTACTCCACCATTTTTTTTACTGCATCAGTAGCTATCACAAATTCGACCAAATAAAGATATAAATAGCCACTAACCAAGAAACAACTTCATCAGATGACAGTCTGATAACATATTTATTGTATAGCATATGTTTTGTTAGAAAAATGTGCATATTTCAGGTATAAATCATAGTTTACCATTGCAGCCACCATCACAACTCTCACCAAAGCAACTAGAATAACTACAGAGACCATCGTGTATTACCTAATTACTCATCATAAAACATTTCTTAAAAATACACAGCGTACAGCAAATGAAAGACACACATCTTGTGAATCCAGCCAATATTTCAGATTTTCTAAGTGTTTTACAGCGAAAACACAATATAGCATTATATTAGCTTACCACAATAGCCAGAAACACAACACCATTTACCAGCAGCAAAGGTTAGCGATCGTAACAAACAGGCAAAAGATATATAATTTTTGACTAACCTTGATATTCTTCATCAGATGACAGTCCTGTAACATCATATTACACAATGCATATAGGGTTTGTTCGAAAATGTGCATATTTAGCGGCACAAATCGTGGTTATACAATGTGATTAGTGGCCAAAACTTCAAGCAATCTGTCCGGCGCCATCTTGGAGAGGCACCTATTCTAATCGATAAGTAATCATAAACTTGACTAAAAAAATACAGGTTGGACAGCAAATGAAAGATACATTAGTTCTTAATGCAACCGCTGTGTTAGATTTTTAAAATTAAGGTTACTGCGCAATACAGCGTGCGCTAAAGCGAGACCGCACCGAAATTCATGGCGGAATTATTATTTGACATTTGTCAACATAAATACGAATTAACAGCATAAAGACTGCTTACTATTTGCTGAGCTTCCATCAGAATCTTGGGCAAGGTGTCCTTTCTCCAGAACAATCGTCTTTTGGTTGAAAGATGTCCTCTTCTCCTGTAGAAATAGCAGCTAACGATAGCCATCCACTGGAGAGGTGTCCAACTCGTGATAGCGCGTCACAAAGAAATCCCAGAAAATCGCAATAAACTGATATAAACTGCTATAAGTCGGTTTAAATTAACTACCTTATGATGTCTTTAACACCTATAACGAATAAAAACATGACCGGAGATATAGAACTGCTAAAACGAAAGCTTTTCAGGACGCCATTGTGATGTCCCTCTTGCGCCAGGCGCCCCGTTGAAAAGAACGGTACTTCCGTTCCATGAGCTTTTATAGTGCCCCAGATGGTGCAATCCACTCCATTCAAATTCTCACCGCTTACTGACATCTAGAAGAAGGCGTATGCAGTGCATGTAGCCCCATAGCTTACATGGGGACTTATAAACTGACCCAAGAACAGGGACCTCGATTTCAGAAATCTCACTTCCTGACAGGAAATGTGCTGCAGAATGAGTTCTGTTTCACTCAGAGAAATAATTCAAACGGTTTTAGAAACTAGAGAGTGTTTTCTATCCAATGGTAATAATAATATGCATATTGTACGAGCAAGAATTGAGTAAGAGGCAGTTTAATTTGGAAACTAATTTTTACAAAGTCGAAATGGCGCCCCCCTATATAGACTGTACTATATTGACTCTGTTTTATAAATCCTTTATTGAGAGTATTTTAACTTTTTGTATTGTTTGTTGGTTTGGCAATGCCACTGTCAGTCAGAGAAACATGCTGAGAAGGATTATTACCACAGCAAGTAAGGTACTTGGAGTCAAACAGACAGGCCTGGATGAGATCTTTAAGGTCAGGGCCCTCCGTAAGGCTCACAAAATCATTTTAGACCCAAGTCACCCCCTGTACCTGGACTTTGAATTACTCCCCTCTGGGCGCAGGTATAGGGCACAACTCAGCAGGAAAAATAGAACGAGACAATCATTTGTGCCAGGTGTGATATCCCTCTTAAATAGCTCGGGCAAATGTTCCCATTGACCCCGTAAGGCCAGCAGGCTAGTCTTTGTTTTAAATGTTTTATTTCTTATTTCTTATTTCTTACTATTATTATTTTTTTTATTGGTGCGTGACTGTTATTGAAAGTTGTATTGTCAATCTTGTTTTGTATTTAACGCCACTTTAAATGTGTACATGACACTGCAACAAAAATTTCCCCATGGGGACAATAAAGTAAGTAAGTAAGTAAGTAAGTAGTATCCCCCTGAGGATAGACTGGTCACTTAAAGCCATGATGGGCCAGGTCAATGGATACTCGTAGCTCAGGATCTAGAATAGCCCCTGGCATAGATAGCCTACCGAAGTGTGAAAAGAGTGTGGATCTCTATTAATGGTCCACACTGTAGTAATATGTATCTAACTGTGCAGTCATATGAAAAGTACTTGGATTAAAATGATGATGTAATCTTTTGTTTCACAGACTTGTTGGAGACCTCATCAATGTTGCTGTCTCTAGAGGAAAGAAATGGCTTCTCTCAATGTCCTTGTAGTAACTAGATCACTGTGATGCCCTGACCACTTCATGTGGATAGAGGAGTGGGTGTGAGCGTGTGTGTGTGCTTTTGTGTGTAGGTGTGTGTACGTGCATGTCTATGTGTATGTGCATGTCTGTGTGTACACCTGGGTCAGAGACTCTTTGATCCCCTTATTGGGTAGATTCATATTTGAAATCATAGATGGACACATATCACCATCCCTCCTACTGTCTCTCCTCTATATCAACCCATTCATCCCCCTCTCTCTTCTCTCCCTCCCCTTTCAGAGTTAATATGTTCTGCATCTTTTCTAGATTAACAATCATCAAAAACGTCATGCTTAATTACATACATGTACAGTATCTATGTTATGTTGATTTAATTCCATGTCTACTTTGTCAACAGTATGTTGATGTCAGGCTGATCTTTATTGTGGAGAGTGCACTCATGTACAACTAGGGGGTTTCTCAGGTGAAGTACAGCTTGGCTGTAGCCCTAAACGATGTGCTGCTACTACTACTCCTCTCAGCTTATTATCCATGCATGTAGGCCACTGGAATATGCAGCTCTGGGGAGGCTGTACAGCTGGTGACCACAGGCATGACAGAGACAGAAAAGTGCAGTTTGACCGAAATCTTACCTGTGAGAATTCATAAAATACCTAAATTCACAAAGTGATTTTCTAACAGAGCATTTTTCACCTTGCATTTTAACACTTAATTCAATAGTTTCAAAGTTCTCTATTCTGTCACCATTCAAGGTGATAAAACGACACATACAGTATGTGTGCTAATCAATTACTCTGATGACACCAATATATCCTCCCCTCCTGTAATATAGGCAAAGACAATGATGTGCTGTAGTATGAGGATGTTCCCACCATCCTTATTTAGGTTGACTGATTTAACCAATCCCCCTGTAATCTGTTGGAAACCCACCAGTAACACAGCACCTTCAGGTGGCCCAGATATGTGGTGATAGGAGGACTCTATTTGATGCATGTGTAACAAAGGTAATTAGGCCCTGAGTTTGCGAGGTGTTATTAAAATGCTAAACAGTTTAAGGGCTGGACAACATGACAATCTAAACCTCATCAGGATGTGGGAGGGACGGACAGAGGGAGAAAATTGAACACGTCTGATTTGTATTCGCTGTGGGTGAATGTTATTTCATACATTACAGAATGCAATATTCCTATGGATCATTATTGTCCAAATGAACTCTATGCTGATATATTCACTCTCCCCTACCTGTAGTGGTTTGATTGTTCCCTTGCCAGTAATATTTATTATTTTTGGTGAATTCAAACAAATAGGTCTAATCTAAACATGCTGCGTCACATTTCAACAGTAATGAAAATTTGCTGCAGAAAAAATGTTTTATTAATTGATCATAGTATAGCTTTTGCTACATTGAAATGTTCATTAGGCCTATTAGCTCTTCAGAGATCCAGAGGCAGCTCGATCTCCACTGTCAACATGTAGTCATAAAGAGCTGCAAGTTCCAGCAGCTTTGCATCCTCATTGGCATTATCAGTAGCAGTGGTAGCGGAGGCAGCCATATCCTTCAGCTCATTGTCATCTTCATACTCAGCGATGAGGTCTTTCAGGCTGGTCTCACTGATGGATTTCTCCATAGAGGTGTCTGTTAGGTTGGAGATCAAATCTTTAGCAGAGTCATCCTTCACATCCTCATCAGTAATGATCATGTCCTTAGTGCTCTCAGGGGTCAGTGCCATGTCAAGAGTGGAGGTCTTGGTAATGGAGTCTGACGTGTGAACATCTATCATGGTCTCCGATGAGACCATGGAGGTCTGGCTCTGAGAGGCTGCAGTGGTCTGTGTGTCTGTGTTCATTTCTGTTGTCTGTGTTTCCATCTGCGCATGTGTCGAAGTGCTGGTAGAGGATGGCTTTCTCTCTGTCCTAGCTGCCGTAGACGAGGTGGTCAGAGGGACTCCAGGTAGCTGCCACTCCAGCGGGAGGACGGCCAGGTTCCTAGCCAGGGATACCTGGGAGAGGGAACTCTACTCGGAGGAAAAGGGGGGTTAGGTTGAGGTCAGAGGGGAAATTGTCGAGATGTTTGAATCTCTGTCTGTCCGTATAGTAATTTAGGTTTCAGTAACTTACGTTGGCACGTGGTAGAGTCGGAGAGTCAGGTCTTATGTAAATTTCCTCCACAGGGGTCTTCACTTGCCGGGGTGTCCTTCGATTTTCCTGAATAACACAATTGTAACACCCAATGATAACACAGCATTTGGGGAAAGATCTTTTGCTCACAATAAAATATGATACAGCATGTTTGGTTGTCTCACAGAGTTAGGTCTTTGTCCCAAATTAGTTCCCTTGTCTGTTTCTGGTGTTGTACTTATGGGTTTGTGGTCTCGAGATGATTTCAACAGCTGAACTTCAGTACGGTCTTTCTCCCTCCCCACCTTTCCATTACTCTTGTCCTTTACCCTTTTGGTTGTAACATCACCTCCAGACACGTCCGAGCCTGTGTAGATTAGACATTTTGATTTTGAAGAAACGTTCTTCCAAGTGGAGCCAATCTCATTCTATATCTAATCAGCAGACACCCCATAACACTCACCAGTATCAGATGCATTGTCTTTGTCCTGGTCCTTTCTACTCTGTCTGTTCTGAGAGAGACCAGTCTTCCTCAGCTTGACTTTCCCACCACAGCAGAAGAGAGTGAACATCTGCATTGCCACCACAGCTGGATGGATGCTCTTCTTCTTCTCTTTCTGCTGGGTCTCCTTTGCTTGATCCTCAGAGGAGACCTCAGTGTCGCAATCAGTACATCAGTTAGAAATCTATTGATATTTCAAACTACAATATCAATGTTGAATATATGTAGCCAATGAGCTCTAGCTTGATTGACAACAATATTATTTCCTAAGTGTGTTTCCATGTCAAAATGTTACCCCATAATAACTAGGGTTAGTGCTGTCTGTGATCCTTGGGACGTACCTACCCTAAACCCTAACCTTAACCCCTACCCTAACCTTAACCCCTACCTTAACTATTTCAATTTCAACGTCAAAGGTCAGAGTTGGGACATTCCATGGATTCTGTTTAGACTTTTCCTAATAACTATTAGGGCCTACCCCATCCGAAGGGGCATTGTGACATTATCACATTTGTCAAGCCATGTCAAAGGATCAGATTCAACACAATATGCTGTGTTTTCCTTATTGTGGTCATTATCAGTTGTCAAA
Source organism: Salvelinus namaycush (assembly GCF_016432855.1). Classification (NCBI taxonomy): domain Eukaryota; kingdom Metazoa; phylum Chordata; class Actinopteri; order Salmoniformes; family Salmonidae; genus Salvelinus; species Salvelinus namaycush. The sequence goes on from NC_052336.1 coordinate 5,367,895, forward strand.
TGCTTTGGTTAATCCTCATTAATAAACAAGTTTGGATGTCTTACCGAGTTAGGTCTTTGTTTAATGTCTTTTTCTTTTTCCGGTGTCGTTCTGCATTTGTGGTCCTGAGATTCAATGCAATATTTCTCTCCCCCAACCTTTCCTTTACTCTTGTCCTTGATCCTTTTCACGTCACCTCCAGAGTAGTCCAAGCCTGTAAGTGAAACATTTCTAAGACACATGACTTGTTTTTTTCCAAGTGAAGCCTAAATAATTGTACTATGTAGCAGCACTAATCAATATACACCTCCTAACACTCACCAGTATCAGAGTCATTATTGTTGTTTGTATCGTTTATCGTTGTTCCCTTTCTCCCCTCACCACTCTGGGAGAGATCAAAGGGGGTTTTCTTCACCTTGACGCAGCTCAGCAGTGTAAACAGCTGAAGAAAGGTCAGGGCTTGAGGGATCCTCTTCTTCTTCTTGGGTTTATCTTTATGTTCCTGCGTCTCCTTTGGTTTCTCCCTGTGGGATACCTCAGGGACAGGGTCACTTAGTCTCTGACCCATGTCACGACAAGGTAGTGTAATGTTGTAATCAATCAAATCAGTTATAGGTTGAGAGATTGTCCGAATGTAGCTAATGCGCTCTACCTGAGCTTGTCTGACACTTTCAGTGTGGTCTGAGATTATGACATAAGTGTGTTTCCGTGGCAACATGTTACCTCATAATGTTCCCTTATAATAACTAGTGCTCCATCCCTGGTAACGGGGCATTGTGACATCATCAAGTTAGTTACCTATCCACATATCCACCCAGAACACTGGAACAGCCTATTTCTATAGACCTAGTCTGCCTGTATGTCTGTATTTTCCTGCTGTAGCAAACTGGATCAAATTAAGATCCAGCAACTGTATGTCTGTCTCTCTCTTTCCTTCTCTCTACCTCTCTCTCTCTGTCTGTACTCATATTCAACCTCTGCCTTCACCCTATTGCAGCAGTTTATTTTCTCATCATTTGCCTGCATCATGTTGCAAGGAGAGAGTGTCTGAGCACAGGTCAATCACTCCACATTGAGTATGATTATACAGTTGATTATCAAGTGCCACATTCAACAGACTACTACTGTTGGCAATCAGAATACATGCTTGTTGTAGTCCAAGAGTCGACTCAGTGAATACATGCAGCCCAGTGGGCAAGAGTCATGGCAACACGTCTATTCATACCTCCTCTACGTCTGCACTATTAAAAGCAGATCGCCGCCACATGTAGCGTAAGAGATAGCAAGCCTCCCTGGCTCAGCGCCTGTTAGTGTCAGCTTTTAAGTGCTACATGTCAGCCTGATAATTACTCTGTGTGTCATCCGCTGAGGCGATTAGTGATAAAAGCTCACACAACATGATAGGCTAACACCTCTGTAGGCACCTGGATGGATCACAGTAGTTTATCCATTTCACTCAGACCACTAACGACAGGTTTGCAGGTATGCACGCACAAACACACACCACATGCACACACACACACACACACACACCACATGCAAACACACACACACACACACACACACACACACACACACACACACACACACACACACACACACACAAACGCACATATATATGCATTTGCAACCACGCATGCATGCCTAGAAACGCATGCACAAACACATTACTGAAGACACGGACACACACACACTGTCCATCATGTCCTATGAGCAGGGAAAAGACAGGGCCAGCAAAAACAGCAGCTGACAGACCGTAATAGAGCCTGGCTGTCAAATCAAATGTATTTATAAATCAAATCAAATGTATATATAAAGCCCTCCTGTCACGATCGTCTTGCTGTGAGAGATTGGACCAAGGCGCAGCGTGTGCAAAATACATCTTCTTTATTATAAGAAGAGAGAAAACAAACAAGAAACGAACAACTATACACGAACTAACAAAATAACAAAACTGACGACCGTGAAGCTATAAATACAGATAGTGCTGACACAAACACTACACATAGACAATCTCCCACAATCACCTAAAGCCTATGGCTGCCTTAAATATGGCTCCCAATCAGAGACAATTAATGACATCTGTCTCTGATTGAGAACCAAACCAGGCAACCATAGACTTTCCTAGAACTCTCTCCTGAACACAACCCCATACACTATTCAACACCCCCTAAACAATACACACACCCTAAACTAGACAAAACACACAAACTTCCCATGTCACACCCTGACCTAACTAAAATAATAAAGAAAACAAAGAATACTAAGGCCAGGGCGTGACACCTCCTTACATCAGCTTATATCTCAAAGTGCTGTACAGAAACCCTGCCTAAAACCCCAAACAGCAAACAATGCAGGTGTAGAAGCACAGTGGCTAGGAAAAACTCCCTAGAAAGGCCAGAACCTAGGAAGAAACCTAGAGAGGAACCAGGCTATGAGGGGTGGCCAGTACTCTTCTGGCTGTGCCGGGTGGAGATTAAAACAGAACATAGCCAAGATGTTCAAATGTTCATAGATGACTGTCAAAGGTGTGTACGGGTGGTGAATTCAGGTGCAGGAGAGCAGAGTGTAGTAAACAGGCACACTTTAATTCTGTTCCAAAATACACAGCACATAAAAACATTAACGTGCCAAAAACAGGGAACATGACAAAAGTAAAGCGCCCGACAATAATCCACAATAACAAACAAACAATTACACACAAAGACATGATGGGAAACAGAGGGCTAAATACATGTAGAATGATTAGGGAATGAAAACCAGGTGTGTATGGGACAAGACAAAACAAATGGATATATGAAAACGTCCGGTGAACAGGTCAGGGTTCCATAGCCGCAGGCAGAAAAGTTGAAACTGGAGCAGCAGCACGGCCAGGTGGACTGGGGACAGCAAGGAGTCATCAGGCCAGGTAGTTCTGAGGAATGGTCCTAGGGCTTAGGTCCTCCGAGAGAAAGACAGAAAGAAAGAAAGAAAGAGAGAGAGAGAAATTGAAAGAGAGAGAAAATGAGAATTAGAGAGAGCATACTTAAATTCACACAGGACACCGGATAAGAGGAGAAATACTCCAGATATAACAGACTGACCCTAGCCCCCGACACATAAACTACTGCAGCATAAATACTGGAGGCTGAGACAGGAGGGGTCGGGAGACACTGTGGCCCCATCCGACGATACCCCCGGACAGGAACAAACAGGCAGGATATAACCCCACCCATTTTCAATGTGTTGTCAGTAAAAGCGGATGAGTTGTCAGCGAATCTGCGCTTCCAACACGAATATCGGGAGGCCTGTTTGCTGGCATTTACTGAGACTGGGCTGGATGATAGAGTCCCGGACAGAGAAGTGGAGCCGGCCGGCTTCACCCTGGTCAGAGCGGACCGCGATCTGACAGTCACAGGGAAACTTCACGGCGGGGGCGTCTGCCTGCTTGTCAGGGACCAGTGGTGTAAATCGATCCTGGTAAGAGAGCGACTCTGTACCCCCGACATTGAACTGCTTTCTGTGTCACTGCGACCTTACTATCTGCCCCGTGAGTTCCCCCAATTGTTTGTTACCGTTGTGTACATTCAACCAAAAGCTAATATAACAAAGGCATCAGAGATTATTTATAATCTGTCACAGAAACTGGAATCCATCTCCCCCGACGCACCCAAATTTATTTTAGGGGATTTTAACAACTGTACCTTGCGCAAAGTCTTGCGCACATACCATCAGTATGTGAAATGTCACACTAGGAAAAATAGGACTCTTGATTTGTGCTATGGGACAATACCAAAGGCGTTCTCTGCCACCACCAGACCTCCTCTGGGGACATCAGACCACAATGTGGTCTACCTCAGGCCAACTTACTGTCGCCTCCTGGAGAGGGAGAAACCCACAGTTAAAACTGTCCAGATCTGGAATGACAACAGTATCACTTGTCTCCAGGGGTGTTTTGACTGTACAATGTGGGAGGTATTTGAGGACAGCAGCTCTGATCTGGATGAACTCACAGAGGTTATTTCAGACTATGTAAACTTCTGTGTTGAGTCAGTTGTGCCTACTAGGACCTGTAAAATCTTCCCTAACAACAAGCCTTGGGTATCAAAACATCTAAAATCACTACTTGATAGGAAGAAGGCAGTTTATGCTGGGGGTGATAGACAGTCTTTAAGAGATGTACAACGTGAGATAAAAAGACAGATACTGGTGGACAAGGAGGCATACAAGCAAAGGGTGGAGAGGACCCTCTCCTCAGGAAACGCAAGGGTGGCCTGGCAAGGGATTAAATCCATGGCTAGCGCCCCCCATATAGGCAGGGGAAAAACCAGTGCTGACCTTGGGGGATATGAGGGCCAGAACATGGCTAATGAACTGAATGTTTTCTTCTCAAGATTTGAATCAGACAACTTTGTGTCGGAGGTAAAACAAATGGAAGCATCATTACAAATGTTTGAGAGAGTTGTTGTTCAACAGTCTGATGTTCTAAAGTTGTTCAGGGGATGTAACACATACAAAAGCCCAGGCCCAGACAAAATAAGTGGGCATGTGTTAAAGCACTGTGCTGAACAACTGGCTGGTGTTTTTACAGACATTTTCCAATCCTCACTCAACCAGCAACACGTTAGAGTATTGTGGAAAAAATCAATAATTATACCAATTCCTAAAGTATCGAATCCCTCTGTGCTGAATGACTATCGCCCTGTCGCTTTGACATCCTTAGTTATGAAATGCCTTGAGAAAATTGTGAAAAGTCATATTCTCAGTGTCACCCAGAAGCTCCTCGACCCATTTCAGTTTGCCTATCAGACCAGCAGAGGAGTTGATGATGCCATTCTTACCCTCCTTAACATGGTCTATAGACATCTAGAAGGTGCCAAATCCCATGTCAGGGTTCTGTTTGTTGACTTTTCTTCTGCCTTCAACACAATCCAGCCCTACATTCTGGCACAGAGACTAATTCGGGACTTTTCCTTAGATGGGGGGCTGGTTTTGTGGCTGTTGGACTTCCTGAGCCAACGCTCACAGCGAGTCAAAATAGGTCCCCATGTGTCGGATATACGCAATACCAACACAGGCTCTCCTCAGGGATGTGTTTTGTCCCCACTTCTGTACATCTTGTACACTAATAGTTGTACTAGTTCCCATACTGACAGACACCTCGTTAAGTTCGCTGATGACACTGCCTTGATCAGCCTGTTGCATGATGACGAGGAACATCATGGCCCGGTCCTAGATGACTTTGTAGAGTGGTGTGAGGAATCACACTTGGTCCTCAATACTAACAAGACCAAAGAGATGTGCATAGACTTCAGGAAGCGTACAACACCTACCTCTGCAACATCTATCAGAGGCCAGAATATAGAAATTGTAGAGGAATATAAATATCTGGGTGTTTTTTTGGACAGTAAGCTTCAGTGGAGTAAATGTACAGACCAGATCTACAAAAAGAGCCAACAGAGACTGTACTTTCTAAAAAAGTTGGGTTCTTTTAACTTATAGTTCCTCCCAAACCCGGATCCGGGAGCACCCCCATCAGTAAAAAAAGCTGACTAGCATAGCCTAGCATAGCGTCACAAGTAAATACTAGCATCTAAATATCATTAAATCACAAGTCCAAGACACCAGATGAAAGATACACATCTTGTGAATCCAGCCATCATTTCTGATTTTTAAAATGTTTTACAGGGAAGACACAATATGTAAATCTATTAGCTAACCACGTTAGCAAAAGACACCACTTTTTTTACTCCACCATTTTTTTTACTGCATCAGTAGCTATCACAAATTCGACCAAATAAAGATATAAATAGCCACTAACCAAGAAACAACTTCATCAGATGACAGTCTGATAACATATTTATTGTATAGCATATGTTTTGTTAGAAAAATGTGCATATTTCAGGTATAAATCATAGTTTACCATTGCAGCCACCATCACAACTCTCACCAAAGCAACTAGAATAACTACAGAGACCATCGTGTATTACCTAATTACTCATCATAAAACATTTCTTAAAAATACACAGCGTACAGCAAATGAAAGACACACATCTTGTGAATCCAGCCAATATTTCAGATTTTCTAAGTGTTTTACAGCGAAAACACAATATAGCATTATATTAGCTTACCACAATAGCCAGAAACACAACACCATTTACCAGCAGCAAAGGTTAGCGATCGTAACAAACAGGCAAAAGATATATAATTTTTGACTAACCTTGATATTCTTCATCAGATGACAGTCCTGTAACATCATATTACACAATGCATATAGGGTTTGTTCGAAAATGTGCATATTTAGCGGCACAAATCGTGGTTATACAATGTGATTAGTGGCCAAAACTTCAAGCAATCTGTCCGGCGCCATCTTGGAGAGGCACCTATTCTAATCGATAAGTAATCATAAACTTGACTAAAAAAATACAGGTTGGACAGCAAATGAAAGATACATTAGTTCTTAATGCAACCGCTGTGTTAGATTTTTAAAATTAAGGTTACTGCGCAATACAGCGTGCGCTAAAGCGAGACCGCACCGAAATTCATGGCGGAATTATTATTTGACATTTGTCAACATAAATACGAATTAACAGCATAAAGACTGCTTACTATTTGCTGAGCTTCCATCAGAATCTTGGGCAAGGTGTCCTTTCTCCAGAACAATCGTCTTTTGGTTGAAAGATGTCCTCTTCTCCTGTAGAAATAGCAGCTAACGATAGCCATCCACTGGAGAGGTGTCCAACTCGTGATAGCGCGTCACAAAGAAATCCCAGAAAATCGCAATAAACTGATATAAACTGCTATAAGTCGGTTTAAATTAACTACCTTATGATGTCTTTAACACCTATAACGAATAAAAACATGACCGGAGATATAGAACTGCTAAAACGAAAGCTTTTCAGGACGCCATTGTGATGTCCCTCTTGCGCCAGGCGCCCCGTTGAAAAGAACGGTACTTCCGTTCCATGAGCTTTTATAGTGCCCCAGATGGTGCAATCCACTCCATTCAAATTCTCACCGCTTACTGACATCTAGAAGAAGGCGTATGCAGTGCATGTAGCCCCATAGCTTACATGGGGACTTATAAACTGACCCAAGAACAGGGACCTCGATTTCAGAAATCTCACTTCCTGACAGGAAATGTGCTGCAGAATGAGTTCTGTTTCACTCAGAGAAATAATTCAAACGGTTTTAGAAACTAGAGAGTGTTTTCTATCCAATGGTAATAATAATATGCATATTGTACGAGCAAGAATTGAGTAAGAGGCAGTTTAATTTGGAAACTAATTTTTACAAAGTCGAAATGGCGCCCCCCTATATAGACTGTACTATATTGACTCTGTTTTATAAATCCTTTATTGAGAGTATTTTAACTTTTTGTATTGTTTGTTGGTTTGGCAATGCCACTGTCAGTCAGAGAAACATGCTGAGAAGGATTATTACCACAGCAAGTAAGGTACTTGGAGTCAAACAGACAGGCCTGGATGAGATCTTTAAGGTCAGGGCCCTCCGTAAGGCTCACAAAATCATTTTAGACCCAAGTCACCCCCTGTACCTGGACTTTGAATTACTCCCCTCTGGGCGCAGGTATAGGGCACAACTCAGCAGGAAAAATAGAACGAGACAATCATTTGTGCCAGGTGTGATATCCCTCTTAAATAGCTCGGGCAAATGTTCCCATTGACCCCGTAAGGCCAGCAGGCTAGTCTTTGTTTTAAATGTTTTATTTCTTATTTCTTATTTCTTACTATTATTATTTTTTTTATTGGTGCGTGACTGTTATTGAAAGTTGTATTGTCAATCTTGTTTTGTATTTAACGCCACTTTAAATGTGTACATGACACTGCAACAAAAATTTCCCCATGGGGACAATAAAGTAAGTAAGTAAGTAAGTAAGTAGTATCCCCCTGAGGATAGACTGGTCACTTAAAGCCATGATGGGCCAGGTCAATGGATACTCGTAGCTCAGGATCTAGAATAGCCCCTGGCATAGATAGCCTACCGAAGTGTGAAAAGAGTGTGGATCTCTATTAATGGTCCACACTGTAGTAATATGTATCTAACTGTGCAGTCATATGAAAAGTACTTGGATTAAAATGATGATGTAATCTTTTGTTTCACAGACTTGTTGGAGACCTCATCAATGTTGCTGTCTCTAGAGGAAAGAAATGGCTTCTCTCAATGTCCTTGTAGTAACTAGATCACTGTGATGCCCTGACCACTTCATGTGGATAGAGGAGTGGGTGTGAGCGTGTGTGTGTGCTTTTGTGTGTAGGTGTGTGTACGTGCATGTCTATGTGTATGTGCATGTCTGTGTGTACACCTGGGTCAGAGACTCTTTGATCCCCTTATTGGGTAGATTCATATTTGAAATCATAGATGGACACATATCACCATCCCTCCTACTGTCTCTCCTCTATATCAACCCATTCATCCCCCTCTCTCTTCTCTCCCTCCCCTTTCAGAGTTAATATGTTCTGCATCTTTTCTAGATTAACAATCATCAAAAACGTCATGCTTAATTACATACATGTACAGTATCTATGTTATGTTGATTTAATTCCATGTCTACTTTGTCAACAGTATGTTGATGTCAGGCTGATCTTTATTGTGGAGAGTGCACTCATGTACAACTAGGGGGTTTCTCAGGTGAAGTACAGCTTGGCTGTAGCCCTAAACGATGTGCTGCTACTACTACTCCTCTCAGCTTATTATCCATGCATGTAGGCCACTGGAATATGCAGCTCTGGGGAGGCTGTACAGCTGGTGACCACAGGCATGACAGAGACAGAAAAGTGCAGTTTGACCGAAATCTTACCTGTGAGAATTCATAAAATACCTAAATTCACAAAGTGATTTTCTAACAGAGCATTTTTCACCTTGCATTTTAACACTTAATTCAATAGTTTCAAAGTTCTCTATTCTGTCACCATTCAAGGTGATAAAACGACACATACAGTATGTGTGCTAATCAATTACTCTGATGACACCAATATATCCTCCCCTCCTGTAATATAGGCAAAGACAATGATGTGCTGTAGTATGAGGATGTTCCCACCATCCTTATTTAGGTTGACTGATTTAACCAATCCCCCTGTAATCTGTTGGAAACCCACCAGTAACACAGCACCTTCAGGTGGCCCAGATATGTGGTGATAGGAGGACTCTATTTGATGCATGTGTAACAAAGGTAATTAGGCCCTGAGTTTGCGAGGTGTTATTAAAATGCTAAACAGTTTAAGGGCTGGACAACATGACAATCTAAACCTCATCAGGATGTGGGAGGGACGGACAGAGGGAGAAAATTGAACACGTCTGATTTGTATTCGCTGTGGGTGAATGTTATTTCATACATTACAGAATGCAATATTCCTATGGATCATTATTGTCCAAATGAACTCTATGCTGATATATTCACTCTCCCCTACCTGTAGTGGTTTGATTGTTCCCTTGCCAGTAATATTTATTATTTTTGGTGAATTCAAACAAATAGGTCTAATCTAAACATGCTGCGTCACATTTCAACAGTAATGAAAATTTGCTGCAGAAAAAATGTTTTATTAATTGATCATAGTATAGCTTTTGCTACATTGAAATGTTCATTAGGCCTATTAGCTCTTCAGAGATCCAGAGGCAGCTCGATCTCCACTGTCAACATGTAGTCATAAAGAGCTGCAAGTTCCAGCAGCTTTGCATCCTCATTGGCATTATCAGTAGCAGTGGTAGCGGAGGCAGCCATATCCTTCAGCTCATTGTCATCTTCATACTCAGCGATGAGGTCTTTCAGGCTGGTCTCACTGATGGATTTCTCCATAGAGGTGTCTGTTAGGTTGGAGATCAAATCTTTAGCAGAGTCATCCTTCACATCCTCATCAGTAATGATCATGTCCTTAGTGCTCTCAGGGGTCAGTGCCATGTCAAGAGTGGAGGTCTTGGTAATGGAGTCTGACGTGTGAACATCTATCATGGTCTCCGATGAGACCATGGAGGTCTGGCTCTGAGAGGCTGCAGTGGTCTGTGTGTCTGTGTTCATTTCTGTTGTCTGTGTTTCCATCTGCGCATGTGTCGAAGTGCTGGTAGAGGATGGCTTTCTCTCTGTCCTAGCTGCCGTAGACGAGGTGGTCAGAGGGACTCCAGGTAGCTGCCACTCCAGCGGGAGGACGGCCAGGTTCCTAGCCAGGGATACCTGGGAGAGGGAACTCTACTCGGAGGAAAAGGGGGGTTAGGTTGAGGTCAGAGGGGAAATTGTCGAGATGTTTGAATCTCTGTCTGTCCGTATAGTAATTTAGGTTTCAGTAACTTACGTTGGCACGTGGTAGAGTCGGAGAGTCAGGTCTTATGTAAATTTCCTCCACAGGGGTCTTCACTTGCCGGGGTGTCCTTCGATTTTCCTGAATAACACAATTGTAACACCCAATGATAACACAGCATTTGGGGAAAGATCTTTTGCTCACAATAAAATATGATACAGCATGTTTGGTTGTCTCACAGAGTTAGGTCTTTGTCCCAAATTAGTTCCCTTGTCTGTTTCTGGTGTTGTACTTATGGGTTTGTGGTCTCGAGATGATTTCAACAGCTGAACTTCAGTACGGTCTTTCTCCCTCCCCACCTTTCCATTACTCTTGTCCTTTACCCTTTTGGTTGTAACATCACCTCCAGACACGTCCGAGCCTGTGTAGATTAGACATTTTGATTTTGAAGAAACGTTCTTCCAAGTGGAGCCAATCTCATTCTATATCTAATCAGCAGACACCCCATAACACTCACCAGTATCAGATGCATTGTCTTTGTCCTGGTCCTTTCTACTCTGTCTGTTCTGAGAGAGACCAGTCTTCCTCAGCTTGACTTTCCCACCACAGCAGAAGAGAGTGAACATCTGCATTGCCACCACAGCTGGATGGATGCTCTTCTTCTTCTCTTTCTGCTGGGTCTCCTTTGCTTGATCCTCAGAGGAGACCTCAGTGTCGCAATCAGTACATCAGTTAGAAATCTATTGATATTTCAAACTACAATATCAATGTTGAATATATGTAGCCAATGAGCTCTAGCTTGATTGACAACAATATTATTTCCTAAGTGTGTTTCCATGTCAAAATGTTACCCCATAATAACTAGGGTTAGTGCTGTCTGTGATCCTTGGGACGTACCTACCCTAAACCCTAACCTTAACCCCTACCCTAACCTTAACCCCTACCTTAACTATTTCAATTTCAACGTCAAAGGTCAGAGTTGGGACATTCCATGGATTCTGTTTAGACTTTTCCTAATAACTATTAGGGCCTACCCCATCCGAAGGGGCATTGTGACATTATCACATTTGTCAAGCCATGTCAAAGGATCAGATTCAACACAATATGCTGTGTTTTCCTTATTGTGGTCATTATCAGTTGTCAAATGCTTTGGTTAATCCTCATTAATAAACAAGTTTGGATGTCTTACCGAGTTAGGTCTTTGTTTAATGTCTTTTTCTTTTTCCGGTGTCGTTCTGCATTTGTGGTCCTGAGATTCAATGCAATATTTCTCTCCCCAACCTTTCCTTTACTCTTGTCCTTGATCCTTTTCACGTCACCTCCAGAGTAGTCCAAGCCTGTAAGTGAAACATTTCTAAGACACATGACTTGTTTTTTTCCAAGTGAAGCCTAAATAATTGTACTATGTAGCAGCACTAATCAATATACACCTCCTAACACTCACCAGTATCAGAGTCATTATTGTTGTTTGTATCGTTTATCGTTGTTCCCTTTCTCCCCTCACCACTCTGGGAGAGATCAAAGGGGGTTTTCTTCACCTTGACGCAGCTCAGCAGTGTAAACAGCTGAAGAAAGGTCAGGGCTTGAGGGATCCTCTTCTTCTTCTTGGGTTTATCTTTATGTTCCTGCGTCTCCTTTGGTTTCTCCCTGTGGGATACCTCAGGGACAGGGTCACTTAGTCTCTGACCCATGTCACGACAAGGTAGTGTAATGTTGTAATCAATCAAATCAGTTATAGGTTGAGAGATTGTCCGAATGTAGCTAATGCGCTCTACCTGAGCTTGTCTGACACTTTCAGTGTGGTCTGAGATTATGACATAAGTGTGTTTCCGTGGCAACATGTTACCTCATAATGTTCCCTTATAATAACTAGTGCTCCATCCCTGGTAACGGGGCATTGTGACATCATCAAGTTAGTTACCTATCCACATATCCACCCAGAACACTGGAACAGCCTATTTCTATAGACCTAGTCTGCCTGTATGTCTGTATTTTCCTGCTGTAGCAAACTGGATCAAATTAAGATCCAGCAACTGTATGTCTGTCTCTCTCTTTCCTTCTCTCTACCTCTCTCTCTCTGTCTGTACTCATATTCAACCTCTGCCTTCACCCTATTGCAGCAGTTTATTTTCTCATCATTTGCCTGCATCATGTTGCAAGGAGAGAGTGTCTGAGCACAGGTCAATCACTCCACATTGAGTATGATTATACAGTTGATTATCAAGTGCCACATTCAACAGACTACTACTGTTGGCAATCAGAATACATGCTTGTTGTAGTCCAAGAGTCGACTCAGTGAATACATGCAGCCCAGTGGGCAAGAGTCATGGCAACACGTCTATTCATACCTCCTCTACGTCTGCACTATTAAAAGCAGATCGCCGCCACATGTAGCGTAAGAGATAGCAAGCCTCCCTGGCTCAGCGCCTGTTAGTGTCAGCTTTTAAGTGCTACATGTCAGCCTGATAATTACTCTGTGTGTCATCCGCTGAGGCGATTAGTGATAAAAGCTCACACAACATGATAGGCTAACACCTCTGTAGGCACCTGGATGGATCACAGTAGTTTATCCATTTCACTCAGACCACTAACGACAGGTTTGCAGGTATGCACGCACAAACACACACCACATGCACACACACACACACACACACACCACATGCAAACACACACACACACACACACACACACACACACACACACACACACACACACACACACACACACAAACGCACATATATATGCATTTGCAACCACGCATGCATGCCTAGAAACGCATGCACAAACACATTACTGAAGACACGGACACACACACACTGTCCATCATGTCCTATGAGCAGGGAAAAGACAGGGCCAGCAAAAACAGCAGCTGACAGACCGTAATAGAGCCTGGCTGTCAAATCAAATGTATTTATAAATCAAATCAAATGTATATATAAAGCCCTCCTGTCACGATCGTCTTGCTGTGAGAGATTGGACCAAGGCGCAGCGTGTGCAAAATACATCTTCTTTATTATAAGAAGAGAGAAAACAAACAAGAAACGAACAACTATACACGAACTAACAAAATAACAAAACTGACGACCGTGAAGCTATAAATACAGATAGTGCTGACACAAACACTACACATAGACAATCTCCCACAATCACCTAAAGCCTATGGCTGCCTTAAATATGGCTCCCAATCAGAGACAATTAATGACATCTGTCTCTGATTGAGAACCAAACCAGGCAACCATAGACTTTCCTAGAACTCTCTCCTGAACACAACCCCATACACTATTCAACACCCCCTAAACAATACACACACCCTAAACTAGACAAAACACACAAACTTCCCATGTCACACCCTGACCTAACTAAAATAATAAAGAAAACAAAGAATACTAAGGCCAGGGCGTGACACCTCCTTACATCAGCTTATATCTCAAAGTGCTGTACAGAAACCCTGCCTAAAACCCCAAACAGCAAACAATGCAGGTGTAGAAGCACAGTGGCTAGGAAAACTCCCTAGAAAGGCCAGAACCTAGGAAGAAACCTAGAGAGGAACCAGGCTATGAGGGGTGGCCAGTACTCTTCTGGCTGTGCCGGGTGGAGATTAAAACAGAACATAGCCAAGATGTTCAAATGTTCATAGATGACTGTCAAAGGTGTGTACGGGTGGTGAATTCAGGTGCAGGAGAGCAGAGTGTAGTAAACAGGCACACTTTAATTCTGTTCCAAAATACACAGCACATAAAAACATTAACGTGCCAAAAACAGGGAACATGACAAAAGTAAAGCGCCCGACAATAATCCACAATAACAAACAAACAATTACACACAAAGACATGATGGGAAACAGAGGGCTAAATACATGTAGAATGATTAGGGAATGAAAACCAGGTGTGTATGGGACAAGACAAAACAAATGGATATATGAAAACGTCCGGTGAACAGGTCAGGGTTCCATAGCCGCAGGCAGAAAAGTTGAAACTGGAGCAGCAGCACGGCCAGGTGGACTGGGGACAGCAAGGAGTCATCAGGCCAGGTAGTTCTGAGGAATGGTCCTAGGGCTTAGGTCCTCCGAGAGAAAGACAGAAAGAAAGAAAGAAAGAGAGAGAGAGAAATTGAAAGAGAGAGAAAATGAGAATTAGAGAGAGCATACTTAAATTCACACAGGACACCGGATAAGAGGAGAAATACTCCAGATATAACAGACTGACCCTAGCCCCCGACACATAAACTACTGCAGCATAAATACTGGAGGCTGAGACAGGAGGGGTCGGGAGACACTGTGGCCCCATCCGACGATACCCCCGGACAGGAACAAACAGGCAGGATATAACCCCACCCATTTTCAATGTGTTGTCAGTAAAAGCGGATGAGTTGTCAGCGAATCTGCGCTTCCAACACGAATATCGGGAGGCCTGTTTGCTGGCATTTACTGAGACTGGCTGGATGATAGAGTCCCGGACAGAGAAGTGGAGCCGGCCGGCTTCACCCTGGTCAGAGCGGACCGCGATCTGACAGTCACAGGGAAACTTCACGGCGGGGGCGTCTGCCTGCTTGTCAGGGACCAGTGGTGTAAATCGATCCTGGTAAGAGAGCGACTCTGTACCCCCGACATTGAACTGCTTTCTGTGTCACTGCGACCTTACTATCTGCCCCGTGAGTTCCCCCAATTGTTTGTTACCGTTGTGTACATTCAACCAAAAGCTAATATAACAAAGGCATCAGAGATTATTTATAATCTGTCACAGAAACTGGAATCCATCTCCCCCGACGCACCCAAATTTATTTTAGGGGATTTTAACAACTGTACCTTGCGCAAAGTCTTGCGCACATACCATCAGTATGTGAAATGTCACACTAGGAAAAATAGGACTCTTGATTTGTGCTATGGGACAATACCAAAGGCGTTCTCTGCCACCACCAGACCTCCTCTGGGGACATCAGACCACAATGTGGTCTACCTCAGGCCAACTTACTGTCGCCTCCTGGAGAGGGAGAAACCCACAGTTAAAACTGTCCAGATCTGGAATGACAACAGTATCACTTGTCTCCAGGGGTGTTTTGACTGTACAATGTGGGAGGTATTTGAGGACAGCAGCTCTGATCTGGATGAACTCACAGAGGTTATTTCAGACTATGTAAACTTCTGTGTTGAGTCAGTTGTGCCTACTAGGACCTGTAAAATCTTCCCTAACAACAAGCCTTGGGTATCAAAACATCTAAAATCACTACTTGATAGGAAGAAGGCAGTTTATGCTGGGGGTGATAGACAGTCTTTAAGAGATGTACAACGTGAGATAAAAAGACAGATACTGGTGGACAAGGAGGCATACAAGCAAAGGGTGGAGAGGACCCTCTCCTCAGGAAACGCAAGGGTGGCCTGGCAAGGGATTAAATCCATGGCTAGCGCCCCCCATATAGGCAGGGGAAAAACCAGTGCTGACCTTGGGGGATATGAGGGCCAGAACATGGCTAATGAACTGAATGTTTTCTTCTCAAGATTTGAATCAGACAACTTTGTGTCGGAGGTAAAACAAATGGAAGCATCATTACAAATGTTTGAGAGAGTTGTTGTTCAACAGTCTGATGTTCTAAAGTTGTTCAGGGGATGTAACACATACAAAAGCCCAGGCCCAGACAAAATAAGTGGGCATGTGTTAAAGCACTGTGCTGAACAACTGGCTGGTGTTTTTACAGACATTTTCCAATCCTCACTCAACCAGCAACACGTTAGAGTATTGTGGAAAAAATCAATAATTATACCAATTCCTAAAGTATCGAATCCCTCTGTGCTGAATGACTATCGCCCTGTCGCTTTGACATCCTTAGTTATGAAATGCCTTGAGAAAATTGTGAAAAGTCATATTCTCAGTGTCACCCAGAAGCTCCTCGACCCATTTCAGTTTGCCTATCAGACCAGCAGAGGAGTTGATGATGCCATTCTTACCCTCCTTAACATGGTCTATAGACATCTAGAAGGTGCCAAATCCCATGTCAGGGTTCTGTTTGTTGACTTTTCTTCTGCCTTCAACACAATCCAGCCCTACATTCTGGCACAGAGACTAATTCGGGACTTTTCCTTAGATGGGGGGCTGGTTTTGTGGCTGTTGGACTTCCTGAGCCAACGCTCACAGCGAGTCAAAATAGGTCCCCATGTGTCGGATATACGCAATACCAACACAGGCTCTCCTCAGGGATGTGTTTTGTCCCCACTTCTGTACATCTTGTACACTAATAGTTGTACTAGTTCCCATACTGACAGACACCTCGTTAAGTTCGCTGATGACACTGCCTTGATCAGCCTGTTGCATGATGACGAGGAACATCATGGCCCGGTCCTAGATGACTTTGTAGAGTGGTGTGAGGAATCACACTTGGTCCTCAATACTAACAAGACCAAAGAGATGTGCATAGACTTCAGGAAGCGTACAACACCTACCTCTGCAACATCTATCAGAGGCCAGAATATAGAAATTGTAGAGGAATATAAATATCTGGGTGTTTTTTTGGACAGTAAGCTTCAGTGGAGTAAATGTACAGACCAGATCTACAAAAAGAGCCAACAGAGACTGTACTTTCTAAAAAAGTTGGGTTCTTTTAACTTATAGTTCCTCCCAAACCCGGATCCGGGAGCACCCCCATCAGTAAAAAAAGCTGACTAGCATAGCCTAGCATAGCGTCACAAGTAAATACTAGCATCTAAATATCATTAAATCACAAGTCCAAGACACCAGATGAAAGATACACATCTTGTGAATCCAGCCATCATTTCTGATTTTTAAAATGTTTTACAGGGAAGACACAATATGTAAATCTATTAGCTAACCACGTTAGCAAAAGACACCACTTTTTTTACTCCACCATTTTTTTTACTGCATCAGTAGCTATCACAAATTCGACCAAATAAAGATATAAATAGCCACTAACCAAGAAACAACTTCATCAGATGACAGTCTGATAACATATTTATTGTATAGCATATGTTTTGTTAGAAAAATGTGCATATTTCAGGTATAAATCATAGTTTACCATTGCAGCCACCATCACAACTCTCACCAAAGCAACTAGAATAACTACAGAGACCATCGTGTATTACCTAATTACTCATCATAAAACATTCTTAAAAATACACAGCGTACAGCAAATGAAAGACACACATCTTGTGAATCCAGCCAATATTTCAGATTTTCTAAGTGTTTTACAGCGAAAACACAATATAGCATTATATTAGCTTACCACAATAGCCAGAAACACAACACCATTTACCAGCAGCAAAGGTTAGCGATCGTAACAAACAGGCAAAAGATATATAATTTTTGACTAACCTTGATATTCTTCATCAGATGACAGTCCTGTAACATCATATTACACAATGCATATAGGGTTTGTTCGAAAATGTGCATATTTAGCGGCACAAATCGTGGTTATACAATGTGATTAGTGGCCAAAACTTCAAGCAATCTGTCCGGCGCCATCTTGGAGAGGCACCTATTCTAATCGATAAGTAATCATAAACTTGACTAAAAAAATACAGGTTGGACAGCAAATGAAAGATACATTAGTTCTTAATGCAACCGCTGTGTTAGATTTTTAAAATTAAGGTTACTGCGCAATACAGCGTGCGCTAAAGCGAGACCGCACCGAAATTCATGGCGGAATTATTATTTGACATTTGTCAACATAAATACGAATTAACAGCATAAAGACTGCTTACTATTTGCTGAGCTTCCATCAGAATCTTGGGCAAGGTGTCCTTTCTCCAGAACAATCGTCTTTTGGTTGAAAGATGTCCTCTTCTCCTGTAGAAATAGCAGCTAACGATAGCCATCCACTGGAGAGGTGTCCAACTCGTGATAGCGCGTCACAAAGAAATCCCAGAAAATCGCAATAAACTGATATAAACTGCTATAAGTCGGTTTAAATTAACTACCTTATGATGTCTTTAACACCTATAACGAATAAAAACATGACCGGAGATATAGAACTGCTAAAACGAAAGCTTTTCAGGACGCCATTGTGATGTCCCTCTTGCGCCAGGCGCCCCGTTGAAAAGAACGGTACTTCCGTTCCATGAGCTTTTATAGTGCCCCAGATGGTGCAATCCACTCCATTCAAATTCTCACCGCTTACTGACATCTAGAAGAAGGCGTATGCAGTGCATGTAGCCCCATAGCTTACATGGGGACTTATAAACTGACCCAAGAACAGGGACCTCGATTTCAGAAATCTCACTTCCTGACAGGAAATGTGCTGCAGAATGAGTTCTGTTTCACTCAGAGAAATAATTCAAACGGTTTTAGAAACTAGAGAGTGTTTTCTATCCAATGGTAATAATAATATGCATATTGTACGAGCAAGAATTGAGTAAGAGGCAGTTTAATTTGGAAACTAATTTTTACAAAGTCGAAATGGCGCCCCCCTATATAGACTGTACTATATTGACTCTGTTTTATAAATCCTTTATTGAGAGTATTTTAACTTTTTGTATTGTTTGTTGGTTTGGCAATGCCACTGTCAGTCAGAGAAACATGCTGAGAAGGATTATTACCACAGCAAGTAAGGTACTTGGAGTCAAACAGACAGGCCTGGATGAGATCTTTAAGGTCAGGGCCCTCCGTAAGGCTCACAAAATCATTTTAGACCCAAGTCACCCCCTGTACCTGGACTTTGAATTACTCCCCTCTGGGCGCAGGTATAGGGCACAACTCAGCAGGAAAAATAGAACGAGACAATCATTTGTGCCAGGTGTGATATCCCTCTTAAATAGCTCGGGCAAATGTTCCCATTGACCCCGTAAGGCCAGCAGGCTAGTCTTTGTTTTAAATGTTTTATTTCTTATTTCTTATTTCTTACTATTATTATTTTTTTTATTGGTGCGTGACTGTTATTGAAAGTTGTATTGTCAATCTTGTTTTGTATTTAACGCCACTTTAAATGTGTACATGACACTGCAACAAAAATTTCCCCATGGGGACAATAAAGTAAGTAAGTAAGTAAGTAAGTAGTATCCCCCTGAGGATAGACTGGTCACTTAAAGCCATGATGGGCCAGGTCAATGGATACTCGTAGCTCAGGATCTAGAATAGCCCCTGGCATAGATAGCCTACCGAAGTGTGAAAAGAGTGTGGATCTCTATTAATGGTCCACACTGTAGTAATATGTATCTAACTGTGCAGTCATATGAAAAGTACTTGGATTAAAATGATGATGTAATCTTTTGTTTCACAGACTTGTTGGAGACCTCATCAATGTTGCTGTCTCTAGAGGAAAGAAATGGCTTCTCTCAATGTCCTTGTAGTAACTAGATCACTGTGATGCCCTGACCACTTCATGTGGATAGAGGAGTGGGTGTGAGCGTGTGTGTGTGCTTTTGTGTGTAGGTGTGTGTACGTGCATGTCTATGTGTATGTGCATGTCTGTGTGTACACCTGGGTCAGAGACTCTTTGATCCCCTTATTGGGTAGATTCATATTTGAAATCATAGATGGACACATATCACCATCCCTCCTACTGTCTCTCCTCTATATCAACCCATTCATCCCCCTCTCTCTTCTCTCCCTCCCCTTTCAGAGTTAATATGTTCTGCATCTTTTCTAGATTAACAATCATCAAAAACGTCATGCTTAATTACATACATGTACAGTATCTATGTTATGTTGATTTAATTCCATGTCTACTTTGTCAACAGTATGTTGATGTCAGGCTGATCTTTATTGTGGAGAGTGCACTCATGTACAACTAGGGGGTTTCTCAGGTGAAGTACAGCTTGGCTGTAGCCCTAAACGATGTGCTGCTACTACTACTCCTCTCAGCTTATTATCCATGCATGTAGGCCACTGGAATATGCAGCTCTGGGGAGGCTGTACAGCTGGTGACCACAGGCATGACAGAGACAGAAAAGTGCAGTTTGACCGAAATCTTACCTGTGAGAATTCATAAAATACCTAAATTCACAAAGTGATTTTCTAACAGAGCATTTTTCACCTTGCATTTTAACACTTAATTCAATAGTTTCAAAGTTCTCTATTCTGTCACCATTCAAGGTGATAAAACGACACATACAGTATGTGTGCTAATCAATTACTCTGATGACACCAATATATCCTCCCCTCCTGTAATATAGGCAAAGACAATGATGTGCTGTAGTATGAGGATGTTCCCACCATCCTTATTTAGGTTGACTGATTTAACCAATCCCCCTGTAATCTGTTGGAAACCCACCAGTAACACAGCACCTTCAGGTGGCCCAGATATGTGGTGATAGGAGGACTCTATTTGATGCATGTGTAACAAAGGTAATTAGGCCCTGAGTTTGCGAGGTGTTATTAAAATGCTAAACAGTTTAAGGGCTGGAAAACATGGCAATCTAAACCTCATCAGGATGTGGGAGGGACGGACAGAGGGAGAAAATTGAACACGTCTGATTTGTATTCGCTGTGGGTGAATGTTATTTCATACATTACAGAATGCAATATTCCTATGGATCATTATTGTCCAAATGAACTCTATGCTGATATATTCACTCTCCCCTACCTGTAGTGGTTTGATTGTTCCCTTGCCAGTAATATTTATTATTTTTGGTGAATTCAAACAAATAGGTCTAATCTAAACATGCTGCGTCACATTTCAACAGTAATGAAAATTTGCTGCAGAAAAAATGTTTTATTAATTGATCATAGTATAGCTTTTGCTACATTGAAATGTTCATTAGGCCTATTGGCTCTTCAGAGATCCAGAGGCAGCTCGATCTCCACTGTCAACATGTAGTCATAAAGAGCTGCAAGTTCCAGCAGCTTTGCATCCTCATTGGCATTATCAGTAGCAGTGGTAGCGGAGGCAGCCATATCCTTCAGCTCATTGTCATCTTCATACTCAGCGATGAGGTCTTTCAGGCTGGTCTCACTGATGGATTTCTCCATAGAGGTGTCTGTTAGGTTGGAGATCAAATCTTTAGCAGAGTCATCCTTCACATCCTCATCAGTAATGATCATGTCCTTAGTGCTCTCAGGGGTCAGTGCCATGTCAAGAGTGGAGGTCTTGGTAATGGAGTCTGACGTGTGAACATCTATCATGGTCTCCGATGAGACCATGGAGGTCTGGCTCTGAGAGGCTGCAGTGGTCTGTGTGTCTGTGTTCATTTCTGTTGTCTGTGTTTCCATCTGCGCATGTGTCGAAGTGCTGGTAGAGGATGGCTTTCTCTCTGTCCTAGCTGCCGTAGACGAGGTGGTCAGAGGGACTCCAGGTAGCTGCCACTCCAGCGGGAGGACGGCCAGGTTCCTAGCCAGGGATACCTGGGAGAGGGAACTCTACTCGGAGGAAAAGGGGGGTTAGGTTGAGGTCAGAGGGGAAATTGTCGAGATGTTTGAATCTCTGTCTGTCCGTATAGTAATTTAGGTTTCAGTAACTTACGTTGGCACGTGGTAGAGTCGGAGAGTCAGGTCTTATGTAAATTTCCTCCACAGGGGTCTTCACTTGCCGGGGTGTCCTTCGATTTTCCTGAATAACACAATTGTAACACCCAATTATAACACAGTATTTGGGGAAAGATCTTTTGCTCACAACAAAATATGATACAGCATGTTTGGTTGTCTCACAGAGTTAGGTCTTTGTCCCAAATTAGTTCCCTTGTCTGTTTCTGGTGTTGTACTTATGGGTTTGTGGTCTCGAGATGATTTCAACAGCTGAACTTCAGTACGGTCTTTCTCCCTCCCCACCTTTCCATTACTCTTGTCCTTTACCCTGTTGGTTGTAACATCACCTCCAGACACGTCCGAGCCTGTGTAGATTAGACATTTTGATTTTGAAGAAACGTTCTTCCAAGTGGAGCCAATCTCATTCTATATCTAATCAGCAGACACCCCATAATACTCACCAGTATCAGATGCATTGTCTTTGTCCTGGTCCTTTCTACTCTGTCTGTTCTGAGAGAGACCAGTCTTCCTCAGCTTGACTTTCCCACCACAGCAGAAGAGAGTGAACATCTGCATTGCCACCACAGCTGGATGGATGCTCTTCTTCTTCTCTTTCTGCTGGGTCTCCTTTGCTTGATCCTCAGAGGAGACCTCAGTGTCGCAATCAGTACATCAGTTAGAAATCTACTGATATTTCAAACTACAATATCAATGTTGAATATATGTAGCCAATGAGCTCTAGCTTGATTGACAACAAATATTATTTCCTAAGTGTGTTTCCATGTCAAAATATTACCCCATAATAACTAGGGTTAGTGCTGTCCGTGATCCTTGGGACGTCCCTACCCTAAACCCGAACCTTAACCCCTACCCTAACCTTAACCCCTACCTTAAACTATTTCAATTTCAACGTCAAAGGTCAGAGTTGGACGTTCCATGGATTCTGTTTAGACTTTTCCTAATAACTATTAGGGCCTACCCCATCCGAAGGGGCATTGTGACATTATCACATTTGTCAAGAGATGTCAAAGGATCAGATTCAACACAATATGCTGTGTTTTCCTTATTGTGGTCATTATCAGTTGTCAAATGCTTTGGTTAATCCTCATTAATAAACAAGTTTGGATGTCTTACCGAGTTAGGTCTTTGTTTAATGTTTTTTTTCTTTTTCCGGTGTCGTTCTGCATTTGTGGTCCTGAGATTCAATGCAATATTTCTCTCCCCCAACCTTTCCTTTAATCTTGTCCTTGATCCTTTTCACGTCACCTCCAGAGTAGTCCAAGCCTGTAAGTGAAACATTTCTAAGACACATGACTTGTTTTTTTTCCAAGTGAAGCCTAAATAATTGTACTATGTAGCAGCACTAATCAATATACACCTCCTAACACTCACCAGTATCAGAGTCATTATTGTTGTTTGTATCGTTTATCGTTGTTCCCTTTCTCCCCTCACCACTCTGGGAGAGATCAAAGGGGTTTTTCTTCACCTTGACGCAGCTCAGCAGTGTAAACAGCTGAAGAAAGGTCAGGGCTTGAGGGATCCTCTTCTTCTTCTTGGGTTTATCTTTATGTTCCTGTGTCTCCTTTGGTTTCTCCCTGTGGGATACCTCAGGGACAGGGTCACTTAGTCTCTGACCCATGTCACGACAAGGTAGTGTAATGTTGTAATCAATCAAATCAGTTATAGGTTGAGAGATCGTCCGAATGTAGCTAATGCGCTCTACCTGAGCTTGTCTGACACTTTCAATGTGGTCTGAGATTATGACATAAGTGTGTTTCCGTGGCAACATGTTACCTCATAATGTTCCCTTATAATAACTAGTGCTCCATCCCTGGTAACGGGGCATTGTGACATCATCAAGTTAGTTACCTATCCACATATCCACCCAGAACACTGGAACAAGCCTATTCCTATAGACCTAGTCTGCCTGTATGTCTGTATTTTCCTGCTGTAGGAAACTGGATCAAATTAAGATCCAGCAACTGTATGTCTGTCTCTCTCTTTCCTTCTCTCTACCTCTTTCTCTCTGCCTGTACTCATACTCAACCTCTGCCTTCACCCTATTGCAGCAGTTTATTTTCTCATCATTTGCCTGCATCATGTTGCAAGGAGAGAGTGTCTGAGCACAGGTCAATCACTCCACATTGAGTATGATTATACAGTTGATTATCAAGTGCCACATTCACCAGACTACTACTGTTGGCAATCAGAATACATGCTTGTTGTTGTCCAAGAGTCGACTCAGTCCAAGAGTCGACTAGGCTAACACCTCTGTAGGCACCTGGATGGATCACAGTAGTTTATCCATTTCACTCAGGACCACTAACGACAGGTTTGCAGGTAATGCACCCACAAACACACACCTACATGCAAAGACACCACCATGCAACACTACCACATGCACACAACACACACACACAACACACACAACACAAACACACACACACACCCAACACAAACACACACACACCCAACACAAACACACACACACCCAACCCACACAAACACACACACACAACACAAACACACACAACACAAACACCCACCACATGCAAACACACACACACACACAACGCACGCCCACACACACACACACACACACACACCAACACCACACAAGCCACACACACACACACACACCACATGCAAACACACACCACACACACAACCACACACACAACACACACCACACACACACACAACCACACACACACACACACACACACACACACACACACACACACCAAACACACACACACACACACACACACACACACACACACAC